>NC_081157.1:5956845-5976986 GCF_012432095.1 Onychostoma macrolepis
GCAGGCCTGTTGGATTATGATTATTATCTTGCTTTAACTGAGTATTATTTTATTTATTATGAGTTGTAATCTTTATTTCTGTAAATAAACATTTGTTGATACATTTCGCGTTCTCGTTGCCTCCCTCATTTGTCGCGGCTTGAGCCGGCCGTGACAAATATGGGGCTCGTCCGCCGTTGTAATTAGGAACACCGGTTTCTTCGTTATCATTAGTTCTGACTCCGTAAGCGAGTGCTCCACATGTGTTGTGTAGTTTGTTTGGGAGGCTTCGGGTAGCGATTGTTTGGGAGGTAAAGTAGTAGATGTTTGATTTGGGAAGTTGAGTTTTGTAAGCGTTTGAATTATCATTGCGTGTTGTTTGAAACGTGTAATATGGTAAGTTACACGAATTGAATGCTGATTGAATGTGTAGAATATATAATGTAGACATTTTCCAGTGTGTTTTGTGGATATTAGAATTTTATTTGTTTGGTAATTGGTTTGAGGTAGCAGAGATATAAATCATGACCTCCAATATTGAAGAGTTTATTCGTAATCCGTCAGAAGATCTTTTAAATGAATATTCGAAAGATCAATTGTTAGCGCTCGCGAATCATTTTGATGTTGGTCTTTCTGTTGTGGATAAACGATTGAAAGAGAGCTTGAAATCGATTTTGATATCTGCTTTGGTCGAACAAAAGGTACTTCAGGCTGAGCAGATGTCTACTGTTCAGGTTAGTAGAAAATCCTTGTCTTATGAGCAGCAGAAAGATTTACTTTTGATAGAAACAAACTCGAAGGAAAAAATCGTACAGAAAAAAATAGAAGTAATGTTCGAAATTGAAAAGGGAAAATTAGATCTGGAGCGCTATAAATTGGATTTGATTAAAGCAGGGAAATTTTCTAAGGAAACTAAAAGATTGTCGGCTGAAGGTAATGAGGATGATTGGCATGATTTTGATGTGGTCACAAATTTGCGACTTGTACCCAAATTTGATGAAAAGGATATTGATACCTTTTTCTCTTTGTTTGAGCGGGTAGCTGATGCTAGAATGTGGCCAGATTCAGTGCGTACTTTATTACTGCAGTGTGTCTTTACGGGAAGAGCTCAGGAAGTTTTTTCTTCTGTAGATACTCGGGATTCAGAGAACTATGATTGTGTAAAATCAGCTGTTTTGAAAGCTTATGAATTGGTGCTGGAAGCATATAGACAGCGATTTAGAGGTTGGTAAAAATCGGAAAAACAAACACACGTGGAATTTGTGAGAGAAATTCAAACTCATTGTAATCGCTGGTGTACTGCTTCTGGTGTGGAGACTTTGAGTGATTTAAAGGAGCTGGTAGTGTTGGAGCAGTTTAAAAATTCAGTGCCACCTTGTATTGCTACTTATGTAACTGAGGCTAAAGTTCATACAGTTTATGACGCTGCAGTTCTTGCTGATGAATTTGCTTTAATTCACAAAAAGCAGTTTGGACAAAAAATGTTCAAAGATGGGAGACGCGAACCATATGGGTTTGCATATGATAAGAGTAGGGAAAATTTTGATCTCTCTAGGACAAGATCGTTTCGTTCTCCTGGGAAAAGTGATTTAGCAGATATTTGCAATTACTGTCAGGCTAAGGGTCATTGGAAAAATGAATGTCCGATGCTTAAAGCTAAAGCTCAATATTCAGTAGAAAACAAGAAAATAAAAAGTACTGCTTTAGGACTGAAGTCTGTCGGATTGGTGACGTCTGTTCAGTCGTCCCTTGAACTGGCTGTGGAAACTCATTGTGAAAGTCAGAAATCTAGCTTTTCACCTTTTATTACAGAGGGTTATGTTTCGCTAGTGGGCTCTGATCAGAGTAAGCGAGTAAAAATCCTCAGAGACACAGGTGCAATGGAATCGTTTATTTCTGAGACTGTCCTGCCCTTTTCTAGTGAATCATATACTGATAGTAATGCCTTAATTAGAGGAATAGGACTAAATGTAGTATCTGTTCCTCTGCATAAAGTGTTGTTGGTTTCAGACTTGGTGCAGGGAGAGGTAACACTTGGTGTACGTCCCTGTTTGCCCGTTGTGGGTGTTGACATTATTCTCGGAAACAATTTAGCTGGAAGTAGGGTTTGGTCAGTTGATTTGCCAGCTTTGGTGGTGTCTCCCTCTTTATCTGCATCAGATGGGTTTGATGAAAATGCCAAGAGTTTTCCAGAAGTGTTTGTTTCTTCGGTTGTGACTCGGGCTGGGAGCAAACTTTTATCTGTGACTCCGTCAGATGTTAAGAAAGAAGGGAGAATACTGACTAAAATACCAGCATTTCTGACTATTTCACGTAATGACCTGGTGAAAGAGCAACGAGCAGATACATCGCTTGTTGACTTATTTGACAGAATTCTTTCTCCAGAGGTGCTGTCAGATACACCTTCGGGGTATTATTTAGATGGAGAAATGCTGGTCAGAAAGTGGGTGCGTCATTGTAAGGACTTTCTAGGAGACCCAATTGTTCAAGTTGTGGTTCCAAAGAAATTTTGTGATCTTGTTTTGAAAACGGCGCATGATTCTTCAGGCCATTTGGGTGTAAAAAAAACCTATCAGTTGATTCTGAGAAGTTTCTTTTGGCCTAAGTTAAAACGAGATGTGTCTGCATATATTAAGGCCTGTCATACTTGTCAGGTGACTGGCAAGCCGAACCAGACCCTGAAACCTGCACCACTTTTTCCTATCCCAGTGGTGAACCAACCATTTGAATATTTGATTGTAGATTGTGTGGGCCCATTACTTAAGTCTAGGACAGGCAGTAAGTATTTGCTTACAATAATGTGTCAGACAACCAGGTTTCAAGCTGCTTATCCGTTACGTTCAATCACTACAAAGACTGTGTTAAAAGCTTTAACGCAATTCATTGCTCTGTTTGGAATTCCTAAAGTTATACAAACGGATCAAGGTTCGAATTTTACTTCGAAAATATTTGCGCAAACGTTAAAACAGTTGCATGTTAAACATCAGAAGGCCAGTGCTTACCATGCTCAAAGTCAGGGGGCCCTAGAACGCTTTCATCAGACACTGAAGTCTCTGTTTAGATCGTCTTGTACACAAATGAAGGGTGACTGGGAAGAGGGTTTGCCCTGGCTTCTTTTGGCTGCTAGAGAAGCTTCTCAAGAAAGCACAGGGTTTAGTCCAAATGAGCTTGTGTTTGGACATTCTGTGCGTAGTCCAATGTCGCTTTTGTCTGAAGATTTGAAGGGTGTGGATCCTCCAAAACACTTGTTGAATTATGTAAGTGACTTTCGCAGGAGATTGTAGGAATCTTGGGAGCAGGCAAAAGTGAAGTTGGGGCATTCACAAGATAGAATGAAGCAGTTATTTGACCGTCGAGCAGAGGTTCGAGTTTTTCAGCCTGGTGATCAGGTGCTTGCTTTAGTGCCGGTCGTGGGTTCTCCTTTTCAGGCAAAATTTGTGGGCCCTTATACGGTGTTACGGCAGGTTTCAGATTTGAATTATTTGATTGAAACTCCTGAGAGGAGGAAGACGTGTGTGTCATGTGAATCTTTTAAAACCCTACTTTGTACGTGAGATTGTGAAAAACTCTAATTCTGTTTTAACTGTGGAGAATCCAGAAAGAACCCGAGTGAAACCTTTGCTTTTGGCTAGCACAGGAGGAGAAACATCTTTAGAAGGTGTTCCTGAAACGCCTGTTTCTGATGACGAAGGCCTAGATCCGGGGGAATCAGTTACACAAGGTTGTTTAGCAAATACTGAAGCCCTTAGGAATTTAGGGGTGATGTTGAAGCATATTTCTGATGTTCAACGTTTGGATATGTCTGCTTTAATAAATGACTATGCGTTTCTTTTTCCTGATACTCCCACACAAACAACTCTAATTGAACATGATATTGATGTGGGGGACGCTGAACCTGTTTGTCAGAGTTACTATCGTGTTCCTTCAGAGAAAAAGCAACAGTTGGAAACTGAGATTGCATATTTGCTGGAGAATGGTTTGGCTGAGCCTTCTTTTTCAAGTTGGTCATCTCCGTGTATACTGGTAAAAAAAGCTGATGGATCTCATCGATTTTGCACAGACTATAGGAAGGTAAACGCATTAACTAAACCTGATTCTTACCCTTTGCCTCGAATTGAGGATTGCATCGATCAAGTTGGCTCTGCCACCTATGTTAGCAAATTTGATTTGCTAAAGGCTTATTGGCAGGTGCCGTTAACATCTAGAGCTCAGGAGATCTCTTCATTTGTTAATCCGTCAGGCCTATTTTCTTATAAGGTTATGAGTTTTGGCTTAAGAAATGCCCCAGCTACGTTCCAACGGTTAATGAATAGAGTTATTGCAGGTTTGGAAGGTTGTGCAGTTTACTTGGACGATGTAGTCGTCTATAGTGACACTTGGTTGGAACATGTATGTTGAATTAGAGCTTTGTTTGATTGTTTTGCTGGGGCTAATCTTACGGTAAATTTGAGCAAATGTGAGTTTGCTAAGGCCACTGTCACTTACCTTGGAAAAGTAGTAGGTCAAGGTCAGGTACGTCCTGTTCGAGCTAAAGTGACCGCAATTGATCAATTTCCTATTCCTACTACAAAAAAGGAATTAATGAGGTTTCTTGGGATGGTTGGGTTTTATAGGGGGTTCTGTCAGAATTTTTCTACTGTGGCAGCTCCTCTTACCAACCTCCTTCGAGATAAAATCAAATTTGAGTGGACCTCGGTGTGTCAAAGAGCATTTGAGGATGTTAAATCGCTCCTCACTGTGTCTCCAGTATTGGTTGCACCAAGACTGGATAAAGCTTTCAAATTACAGGTTGACGCTAGCAATGTAGGAGCGGAGCTGTTTTATTGCAGACCTCAGAAGATGAGGTAGAGTGTGTGGTTGGGTATTTCTCTAGGAAGTTTAGTTCTTATCAACTTAACTATTCGGTTATTGAGAAAGAGGCCCTAGCCTTGATCTGGGCGCTGAACCATTTTGAGGTTTATGTGGGTTCCGTGGAGGGTCGTTGGTGGTTTATACTGACCATAATCCTCTAACATTTCTACATTCTTTACAGAACCCAAATCAGCGACTCATGAGATGGTGTATCTTTCTACAAGGGTATCATCTGGATATAAGACACATTAAGGGTACCGACAATGTGATTGCAGATGCTCTATCACAAGTATAATGTATGTTACTTGTTTTTGCATTGTTTTTTGCTTTTTCCTTTTCTAGTTTTCTCTCTCCGTCCTATCTCTTCTCCTAGGCGCCGAGGTTGATGAGCATAATGGGGGGGGGGGGGGATGAGTGGATTCTGGAAGATGCTGACTTCGTTGTTATTTGGGAGTATATGTATTGGATAGTTGTGGGTATAGTTATACACCCTCCACATTGTGGCACCTCCACAACTGTAACATTTTGGTGGAACCCCTGTACCACTCTTCCCATATTCATGGTCCCCTCCGCATCTAGCACACCTTCTCTGCCTATTACAATTCTTTGCAGTGTGCCCAAATCTCTGGTATTTAAAGCATCTCATTGGTTTTGGTACAAACATCCTTACTGGATAACTCATAAAACCCAAGAATACCCTCTTTGGAACGTTTTCTCCTTCAAATTCTACTGACACCGTTTCACTGTCTCTCATCACTCCTTCCTTAGCTGATTTCAATCTTTGTACATTAAGTACTTTCCCTCCTTTTATATTCCTTTTTAATTCTTCCATACCAACACTTATTGGAACCCCTGTTATCACTCCAGTACTTCCACCTCCCATTCGAGCTCCCACCCTTCCTGTGTTTTCCACCTTGCATTTTCCTACCTCTTTAACTTTTAGCGCTTTTTCCATTTGCACTGCATCAGCACATCTCGCCAATAAATTGCCATCATTTAGAACCTTTGCATATTCTATATCCCCTATCTTGTTAGCCAGAGTTGTTGTTAGCACCATTGGGTTAACTTTCTTCATGCTTCCCTGGTTCTTCTCATTAAATCTTATTATGACTACAGATTTTTCCTCCCTTTCTTTATGGACCGTAATTTGCCCATTTTCTTCACTTTCCGTGCCCTCATCTTGCTCATTTCTGACTCTTTTATTCCCTTTGGCTCTTTTGTCATTTGTCCGTAGAATCTACATTTGCAAGAATCTACTATAACCAAAATCAGAAAATAATGTTATATCAAAAAAATTTTACCTTATGTGAGTTTTTATTTCTATCTTGCTTTACGTAATATACACCATTTCAAAGCAGCTTTACAGAAATATAGCATTACTAATATATTAAAGGTCATTATTTACTCACAAGATACATTTTTCCACGTGGTCCTGAATTTCTGCATGGCTAAATGTTTCATCACAATAAATGCACTGTACAGGGGGCCCAGATGCACATTTAGGTTCACCGTACGATTCCTAAAATAAGCAGTGGAAGAACTATACCTGTCACTACTGTTTTTAAACTCATTTAATGCATACTTGTGGCTTTTACAGTTACGTACCATGTCAAGGTTTTCTGAAGAGGCCTTACATATACAATTGCTGCATGTACTCCAATGGTGTCTTGAAGGTAATGTGCCGTAAACCCTTCTGATGGACAGGGGATAACTTGTAAGGTTTTTGTCCTCGTTGCCCCATATGGTCTGAGCAATTCAAAACCCCCACCATCTTTCAGTTTTGGAAACTCCATAAGCAATGTGGACTTGAATTCATCAGATGTGCAGTACTTATCTGTAACGGAAATTGTCAATTAAAAACAAATATTATTGTAAAGTACTATTTTTTCCCAAATAGTACTTTACATTATCACGTAACTCAAACTACTAAAAGAGCTTAGTTGCTCCAAAGTATAATGAAAGAAAATATCTTGTACCTGGGAAAAAAAAAATGTTTTTATCCCAGCCCTGAACTTTCAAGAGTTCTTTGCAGTCACGTTGCAGTCACATTGTCCACTCAAACATAAAAATGTATGAGTGTAACTCTTTTTGCTGCATGGCTTTGTTAAAGTCTGTCGTCTGCGTGTAACAGAGGACACCAAAGTGCTACGAGGGTATGGTGAAAAAAGCCTTGACACTTCACCTGTGGAAACATGAAAAGCAGGGTTTATGCTTTTAAAATCAGGTAAGCCTTTTAAAACGGCTTACCTGATTTTAATTCGATTTTATGTATCTTAAATTTTTAAAACACTTTGCCGAGGCCCGGACCTCGGTTTGCATAATCTCTCCGTACATTGCGGGTCACATTGTTAAATTCTGCCAATTGTTTTACCGTACGTTCCTAATATTTTAGTACACACAATGGGTTGACATCACAAGATAGTCTAACACATTAAAGAACTCATCGATTATGGGCTAGCAGTGACATGGCCTACTTACGTTGAACTGTTTCTCTGGCCACTGAAGATGCCCGCGACTCCTGAGGGACTGATGTGGGACGAATGTTTGACGGTTCCATGTTTTGGGACACCTGCTGTTCCAGTGCAGCTGCAGCTTCTCGTAGAAGTTGGCTAACGGATTTCGCCATGTTAATACGTCGTCAACTCGTCCCGAATATATTATCAAAAACACACTTAAATACGCACTTCACGCATATGCGCTTAGACACTCTACGGCACTTGAATAATAAGCCCCGCCCACTGATTAACATAGAATTTGCATGCAGGTTGACTTTGAAAATGAAAACGAAAATGAAAACTGTGAAATAAAAGAGACAATAAAACGAAAACTAAACTTTACATTTTAATTTGAATTGTGTCACTATTATTGTGTGAGCATTAGTAAAAGGCTTTGTAAAAAATGTATTTGCATTTTCTTTTTCATGTTTGCCTTTCCAATTCAGTATTGACCGTCTGGCCTCGAGATTACAGTGAAAATGAAATGTCAAATCACCAACTGTATTTTATTTTTCAGTTTGACGGGGACGATGCATTGTCACGGTGAAAAATAAAATGAAAATTAAATCTTTTAATTTAATTTACAATTTTGGCACATATTTTGCATATAGTTTTCTATAATGAAATTGTTAATCTGGTTTAAATTTTTATTATTTAATCGATTTATTTAAAATTGGCAGAGAATGCCTTCCATACAGAAGTCAAGCCCACTCAATGTACAATAAGCTTTTGATAATAACAAGGAGTTTGTGACAGAAACATAAACTTGTTTATTTTTAATACAAAACAATTTTGATTTTAGAGACAAAGATTGTAAATTACATGAAGACTGCATGTCATGAATTACTTGTTATATGCTATCATGACTTCAAAGCAAGAATTGTTGATCTAACATATTACTGTACTGCTGGTTTGTAGGATAAATATTTGAGAACATGAGAAAAAGAAAATGGAACAATAATTTCCATTGATTCTCTTATTAATGTAGCATGAAGAGATACAGAACAAAGATTTGTAATAAGCTACAATTGAAAAGCTATTATTTATCATTCTAGATATGCTACTTCAAAAAAATCACTTTGAGTCACATGATATTCATGGATCCTGTCTGTCTCAGTGCTGAAACTCTTTATGCAAAGTTACATGTATAGACAGCTGAGAACTTATGAGTATAGCATATTATACTGACTTTCATACAGTCAACTATCATTAATACAGGTTCATATGTTAATGACTCTTCATCTTAAATCATATGCTAAAGGTTCAGTTTTACTGGAATCACACTCTGCTAAGCTCCTGTTATTTTAAGGCAAACAGTAGGTAACCACTGAAAGTGCAGTGGTTATACTGGTTATCATATGTCCTTGCTCCAGACCAAAGTCTCACATAGACGACATCTCCAACCTCCAGAATCAACACGACTCCTTTTGAGGAGTTTACAGCGTACTGAGCCTGATGAGCATGTGCTACAACCACCTTCTCTCCGTTCTTCACAATGGAGGCAGTTGAAGGAATTGAGGGACTACCATGACCACCATTAGAGAAGGTGAACTTGTACGCTCCTTTCAGTGGAGCTGTGAAAATACCTGAAGCAAATAACAAAGATAAAGAAGAGAATCAGCTGTGCACAGCGTAATAGTTTAGAAACAACAGATCATTTGATTCTCTTTTCACATTACACAACTGCAGAGAGGTTTGAATGGAGAAGGATTCTCGTTACTATAACTGAGTTTTGTCATTGATAATTACCTGTAATTGGGTTGTAGGCGTTCCCTATGTTTGTGAAGACGTTCCTGTAGGTTAGTGTGATTTCAGTGGTGAAAGGACCGATATCTCCACTGTTTCCAGACTCCATCAGTGAAGCTGAAAATGCTATCTCTCTGTCTGTGATTGAAAAACATAAGCAATACTGTGATATATTACTGTATTACACTGAGGATGTATTAACATCATTCAAACACTGCTTCACCTCTATTTTCCTTTCTCAGCTCCTCCACTTGACTCTCAGTAAGATTAGAAATTTCTATGAAAGAATAAGGATTGTGTTAAATGATGTTTAAAATCCTTATTATAAAAGACAGATAACACGATTTACACAGTGACTACTCAATTATAGACTAACATTGACACTATGCAGTGCATTGCAAACTGATAAAAGAGTGAATATTCAGGTAAGATACCATCAGTTTTCTTGTTCAGCTCTTCTCTCAGCTGCGTCTCTAAGGCTCTGATGTTGGCTTTCTGCTCTGTAACGGTGGCGGTCAGCTCTCTCAGTGCTGCGTGGATGTCAGGGAAGCTCAGATGGCAGTATTGTTGGCTGTCAGTCGAAGCTTCATCTCTCAGAGAGTCTGTCTGAGGTGGATTCTGTCTTCTGTCCTCATTGCTGAGCTGTTGACTGATCTCATTCTCAGCGAGTCCTCCATCTACCTGCTGCTGTACCACAAACACAAAGCTTTCCAGCAGCAGCAGCGTACATAACCAACCCTTCATTCTTCACTGATGTCCAGCTCTTGCTCTGTCGTCCCCACAGACCCTCATGCTCTTTTTATAGTCCCTGATTTACTGTCCTTTGTGCTTGATTTATATTGCTTCAGATAAAAAAGTAGTTCAAGTTAATTGTTAATCATATTTAAAGGGGTGTTCTGGGTTCAGTAGTTGTTTAACTATTCACAAAGTTTGGTACAATGTTGAGCAGAAAATATTATTATTATTTTTTTTATTTTTTTAAATTGATATAGATTGTCACACCACTTTTGGGTATCCATGTGCATCTGGATGTACATTTACAGAGACAAAATCAGCAAGTAATGTTTACATATATGATGTTGAAGCCTTGTGGCAATACTACTGAAATAGAGCATGTTTTAATGTTTACTGCTTTAACTAAAGAATGAGTTGACAGTTATTTCTGTGGAGATTGATATCATGCCACAAATGTTGCTGGAGTTTGAATGTTATTTTCCCCACATCCATCAACATCCTATATCAACAGTGCATGGATTAATAAACAATATAAAAAGAACAAAAATGTAATCCTTTCTAACTATTACTGTACAACTACATTATACAATATACTAAAGATGACAGGCTACATGTGTAGAATACAAGAAATGGTATACAGCCTTATTCAATACAAGTTATTTAACAAAAAACTTGCCAAGTTCAATTCAATGACATTAAATATTAATTATTAACCTGATTTACAACTTTTCACATTGTAGTGAACAGTGGTCAAGATGACAAAACTCCTTTCCGCACAACCTCTGCTCAGAAACTGCTTTGTTCTCCTTCAAACTAATCACTTGATCAAAGACTGATCCAATCACCATGTGCTCTTTCTGATCACAGTCCTTCATTCTTCAGACCTAAGAGTGAATGATCACTGACTACCACAGACTGACCAAACCGGTTTTGCCTTGTGGTTTAAGACACAAGGGAAGGCCAGATCTTCAGATGTGTTCACACATAATTGACACAAAATTGACTAAACCTTTGTAGGATCAGAACGAATCAGACAATTTGAGATTCGATCAGAACATTGAAACATGAGGAGCCGAAATTCCAGCGAAGTCCAACAGGACGTCATAAATCTGTCCATGGTACTCGGGCGCCATGAGTCTGGAACAAGCCTAACCAACAAGCCTCTTTCACAGAACAGTTTGCAACATTAAGACAAAAGAATACTTATTGATAAGTACAATGCTGGAAGGAGATCGTCAAATTTGGGTCAAATAATCAAGATTAATGGTCAAAGAGATGGCCATCACATGTGTTCCACGAGAGAAATCACAAGCTTCTTTAGATTGACTTTTCCCCCACACATAGAAGACAAAGAACCAGACGGAAATTCCTCTGTCCAAAGAACATGTCTTTTGGTCTCCACAGAACTACACAGAGACTTTCTTTTTCATATGCATATAAAATCATCCTAAAAGGACATTTCTATGCATATTATTAGGTATGTAACCCGCACATTAGACTATCATGTTTTAAGCACATATTATGTATGTCTTTTTAATAACTATTGAATGACTTTAAGGTTTAATTGTGTTTGGTATGTATGAGTTTGACAATTCTAGCTTGAAACGTTTCTTCCAACTGATTCTTTGTCAAATGTATCATATTTTGGTTATAGAAATCACATCCAAAAGTATACTTTGCAAGAGTGTGTAAAATTCGGACCATGTGACTGATAACATGCTGATTTATGATGGAAGGAACAACCCTAGCTAAGATAATAGCCTATCTAATTGGTCAAGACACCAGATGGGATGTGTCCAGAAGCCGAATTTTTAAACTCAGGACAGCATCAAATCTCCCCTTCTCCCTTCTGCGCTCTTCTTCAAATCCAGCTTCTCTCAGCGTTTTGACGCTGCTCTTTGGGCGCCATTCCAGCGTGCTTCGGCCTGCACGCCAGCTGCTACCACAATGAGAGGAAAAACCACCTAGTCTCGTTACTCATTTTATTGTTTTACTTTAGTTTCTTTTCTTTCCGTTGAGTCTCGTGTTCAAAAGTTAAGTTTGCCGCAAAGTCCAGCTCCGACTGCACCCGCTTCAAACTTCAACCAGCAACTGACTCCAAGACCATCCTCAGCCAACGCCCAACCATTGGCTTCCCAAGACATCCCTTCAAAGACTACTGAACTTCCAGCCAATCACCAACTCGGGAAAACCCCTTTCCTGCAACGACGACGACAGAAGGGAATCCCTGTAACCAAAGGCAACGCAAGCAAGTAACCTTCAGGTCTAACTGAACTGTTTCATTTAATATAAATTTTAGCCTCATTGAGAAACTCAGTGCGAGGGTTAATTAAGTGATTGATGGTTTGTTCAGGTCTATGCGATAGCACATATTGCTAGAAACTTGGGATTTCACATTCTCATTCTCTAAACTCATCCTTTCTCTCTTTCTGCAACGTGTGAATGTGTGAATGCTTGTGTTCATGTTAGATTAGTTTATGGGTGTTTTCACATATAGTTCGTTTTAAGAGAACCAAACCTAGTTCACTTAAAGTGAACCAGAAAGGGAACCAGCCGAAAGTGACCTCAGTCCTTTTGGTGTTCACAATGTAGTGGACTCAAAAGAGAAGTTATTTTTTTGTTCACACCACAAATTTATAAGAACTCAGAGCCCAGCTTTCTTTGCAGCAGTGGATTTTGGGTATTGAAATGGCATCTTCACATGTTGTCATCACATGGATGTGGCACATTTTGAGGCAAATGACAAACAGAGAAAGGAGTCAGACAAAGCAGAACTAAAGGAATGCATCTGAAAAAAACAGAAAAGGAAGAGGATAGCAACTAAAAAGAAATTTTTCTTCCAACACTATCAACAACTGCTGCTGCTTGCCACACTTCCACCTTCAACAACATTTGTGGGGCAAGCACAAGCGCTTGCACCCAAAATTTCATCCAAATCTTCGTAGAAGGGACAGGAATCCTTTATTTCGGCAGACTCTCCACTTCGACGGATTTTGTCCCAGATGGCAAGCCTCCAGGTACACATGTCGAAACGAAATGCGAAGCGGGCTGGGATCTCATTGCTTTCGCATATCATGAAGATATTGAACCACAAACGAACCGTACTCAGACCGCTTTTGGGTCCTTTTAGGGGGGTCTGAGATCACATGGTTTGTTCACATATACACGCTGAACCGCTCTGAGGGCTTTTGAAAGGGTTAAACGAACTAGGTGTGAAAACACCCTATGTCTTAGGTTTATATAATAAAGTCTTATTTATATTGAAAAGAAAAGTATCTTGTGTTTTGTGCTTACAAGTTAATGTCTTAATCTGCCGATCTTGTTACTGTGCTTATTAATAGTGTTTTCACTATATTTTGGATTTTAATATCCAGTGCAGAATTAATGTTATACGGCTTGTTCAGTGAATCGCTGCCGACTCAGTGATCAGCCGCAGAACAGTGATTCTGTTCAAATTCACTATAAAATCATAAATGATTCCCTTTGAGCTAAATTAAATTATTTTCATATTAAACCCTTCACCTTCTTCACATCCATTTACTGAACTGTATATACTTAATGGGTGCTGTTTGTGATACAACACTGTATGCAGCCTTACATATGAAGGTATATACTGTATAGATGAATGCATAAGTCAATGCTCAGCATTACCCTGATGTTTAGTCTTCATATATTTAGCACAATGGGCCTCTTTTATCAATCTAACCTAGAAACAAGCACAGATCTGCGTGTACAAATCGTCTTACGACAGAGTTCACGTGTGATTCATCAAACATTCATATGATGCCAATCCCATCGTGCGAAAGATCACACGTTGATAAATGCAGTGGCTGAAAACAATCTTCATTTGAGTGTCACGCCCCTAAAACACCCCGGTTTAGAGGCCTTGACCCTAGAGTTTACGACATTAAGAAACAAAACCCAGTCAAAAAGAGGAAGTAATCTCATGAAAGAGAAATTGATCTTACTCCAAATATACCTGTTAACCTTGTAACTGCAAAAATGTACATTAAAAGTCCACTGAAGTGCCTTGAAACGCACCATTATTCCACTGTATGTGTTGATGTCAGTTTAACTGAAACAGGAAGACAGCGCGGGACGTATCAAGCAGTCCCAACACCTTTTTAAACAGCCAGTAGTGTTTGTTTATATCACAGTTTGGGCTAGGCTGCTGGTGTAATGTCAGTTTATGATGATCTAATTACTCTTGTCTATCCCTTTGTTAATAAAACCCCTCTTTATTACACGTGTGTCTCGTTTGTGTTGATAATACAGTAAGAGGCTCTACAAGTTAATGATCCTTCAGACTGGTCAAATCCTCCATGATTGCTCTTTACTGTCAAGATGAGGCTATTTAACACTGATATCACTACAATGTGCTAGAATGCACTAGAAGTGATTTACGCACTTCAGATAACATTTACATTGAATTGTTTTACAATACCGTAATGTGAGCTGTGATGTTAATTATTACTTGCTCATAGGTTCTGTTTGTCATGTTGTTACGGTTGGTGCTAGGAAAAGCACACGACGAAGGAGTAACTCAAAAAACAGTCTTTTATTTACTTTACTTACTTTCACTTATTTAGCAGACACGAGGAACTTAATAAAAAACCTATGCAGACATAATAAACAACAAAAGGTATGAGTATAATAATGATTATAACATAACACTAAGCCAAACACCAAAAAAAAAACTACATGTGTGTATGTACAGCCACACACATATACATAAATAAATATGTATACTGAAGTACTAAAATAACTCAATAAAAAACCTATGCAGACATAATAAAAAAAAGTTATAAAATGACAACATTACTACAACTGTAACTAAAACTAAAATAGATAAATACAAATCAAACTGCATTAGTTTATCAGTAATCCTGAAAAATAACACTGAGCCAAACACACATGCTAAAATAACAGCTATAACTTACACATAGTAAGAAATGGTTATAAAAACTGAAACAGAAGAGAAGCAAGTAGCAGGAAAGAGGAAAAATAAAGCGATACTTGTATCCTCTGCCGGTGTCCCTGTCCGGTGGAGTCGATGGTCTTTACACTCTTCGGTCTTCAAACGAGGAGGCCTTCACACGACGGCTGCAGCAGTAAACTACGCTTTTTAAACCCATCTAACAAAATACTAATCCAGTTCAGCTGAACACACTTTCCTGTTAATCACAACAAACGGCCCAGCAAGCGCCCGGCACTGACAAGGGACGCGATACCATATATATATTGTGATGTTGCTATAAATGTTGAAGGACATTTGTTAATGTCATGATGTTAGCAATGTTCAATTTAGCAATAACTGGTTATAGCTGTTAGTCTCTGTTCACTTTAAGGGGCGGGGAATAGTCTGGCGCGGGGTGGAGGACGGACTAGAGAGAGCTCAGAGTGAGAGCTGAGAGCAGTGAGTGCTACTCTTCCTTGTTTTGTTCTGTGTACGGCGTGGGTTACGGCCAAACCAGTAACCCCTTTCAGTGCTTTAATAAAGTTACAGAGCGACTGAGTGAGAACGCCTGGCTTCATTAGTAGTGAAACGCTACAATATAATTATAGTCCATAGAGACAATACAAGGAATCTTGGAGCAGGCTTGCACAAACACGTAGACATAAACAATAACCGACAATCAACTGAACAGAGAGCAGAAGGAGTTTGTCCGTTTTGTTGGTTAGAGAGCGGAGATTCTCCAGATGGATGCTAGGCAGCGCCACGGAGGCTTTTAAAGGATGTTTATGACACATGACAAGCGGGTATCGATCAGTCCTTAATAAAACATACAAAGAGTGCATGTCTGCCTATTACAGAATCAAACTCCATTTTAGATCACAATCGGAGGTTATTACAAGCACTCGATTACAAGTTATTACAAAGTTTTGAGCAAAAACATTAATAATTACATACATTTTCAATATATTGAGCAGCGGATGATGTAAACCACACAAGATACATGCTACATGAAGAAAAAATGCATTGTTGGTCGGCGCCACCTAGCCTAGCGTGCAGGCGTGAATTAGCAGAAGCTGAACATTAGTTTCGCGCTCGGTGTGAAAGCAACATTCGCGGGCGATTCGCATCGCTTTTTCGCATCACGCTCAGTGTGGAAAGGCCTTTACATTTATACACCGCTCAAAACAAAAATCACCACAGTATAGCACCAAGTCAATTAAACTTCAGGGATATCAATCTGTCCAATTAGGAAGCATAATTAGGAGTGAATCAGTTTCTCCTGCTTTGATGCAAACGAAAGTGACAACAGGAGCACTGGAGAGACAACAGCAACACCCCCAAAAGAAAAAGGTTTTGTAGGTGGTGGTCATAGACAACTGTTCTCTTCTTATTCTTCATATAGAAACATATTTACTGCAGAAAACTATTCACCTGCCCCACATTTCACAACTCAACATGGCTTCTTTTGTATAATTGATGCATTTAGTCTTATTTTATAATTTATTACCACAGAAACCATTTGATATACTGTGGAAGACAACTGGATATAATATTTGAATGTTAGGTTGTTACCTTGACCTTGAAATCTATTTCTAGTGAGACAGAGAAACATGTCCAATATTATTAACTAGCTTGTTGTTGACATTCTATTTTAGCTAATGTTAAACTAGGTCAACAAAATAATATATTATATAAACGTATACAGTATATATATATATTAGTGCTGTCAATCTGAAAAAAAATTAATTAATCACACATTTTTTCTGAAATGAATCACGATTAATCCCACCTAACATTAATGTTTTTTTAAATACTTTTAAATTAAAAAAATAATTTAATCATTTAAAACTCATATTTGACTATACTTAAACATTAAATAATTGTACTTTTTAAAAACATCCCATATTTACATAAGAGCTGTGCAGAAAATCTGACCTTTTATGAAAAAAGCAATCAGATGGTTTTCTATCCCAGAAGCCCACGGGACAGGATCATCACCGAACGTGACGGAGAACAGCGGCGAGGGTGTTTTCAAATGTGAGTATTACAAACAAAAACACGGTTCCTTGTGTTACAATCACATTTGTTGAACTACTGGAGAGTAAACTGTTCAATTGTTGAAGGTGTAAAGACGCTAAAAAGTACAGTATATTTGTGATTTTGCTGTAAAAACACATGTTGTATATCGATCAGGGGAGCTCCAGTAAACACACACAAGTCTCCAAAGTGCATTTACATAAATCATATACATCTCAAAGACGATTACTAAATGTCTATTTAATATGAGACAGGAAAATATTCTAATTACATATGACCACATCACAACATGAACACACATCTGAGTGAGTGATATATGATATATTATAGCAGAATTCACTGTTGTCAAGAGGTGTAGCTGCTCTATTTAAAGATGTTTATCAATGCAAGCAAGTGTCATTTGGTCAGTATTTGTCCTTTGAATATCTAGGTATTGTGCTGAAAGGTGCTCCACGCATTCTGTTTATCATTATTTACAGGCCTCCAAAATACTCTCCAGCCTTTGTTGAAGAGTTCACAGAACTGTTATCAATGACTTCCTCAGAGTTTGACTGTTTTACTATTGCAGGGGATTTTAATATTCACATAGATAATGCAGAAACCAAAACTGCAAAAGAAATTATAACCATTTTAAACACTTTTGACCTGATCCAGCATGTGCATGAACCCACACACAATCGTGGACACACTCTAGATTTACTCATCAGTAGAGGTCTAAACATTTCATCCATTGTTATTAAGGATGTAGCACTATCTGATCACTTCTGTATTTTCTTTGATATATTGATCTCTGTTACCACTGAATCTAGATCTGTCTCTGTCAGAAAGAGATGCATTAACGAAAACACTAGTGTGGTATTTATGGAGGTTATATCTTCAACACCAAGCATTTCTGCAGACTCTGTTGATCTTTTCCTGGATTAATTTAACTCAAAAGTTGAGAATGTTATTGATGATATTGCTCCGACAAGGGTCTGCAAGAAGAATGGCAGACAAAAATCACCACAGTATAGCACCAAGTCAATTAAACTTCAGGGATAATTAGGAGTGAATCAGTTTCTCCTGCTTTGATGCAAACGAAAGTGACAACAGAGCACTGGAGAGACAACAGCAACACCCCCAAAAGAAAAAGGTTTTGTAGGTGGTGGTCATAGACAACTGTGCTCTTCTTATTCTTCATTCTGCCCCATATTTCACAACTCAACATGGCTGCTTTTGTATAATTGATGCATTTAGTCTTATTTTATAATTTATTACCACAGAAACCATTTGATATACTGTGGAAGACAACTGGATATAATATTTGAATGTTAGGTTAAGGTCACCTTGACCTTGAAATCTATTACTAGTGAGACAGAGAAACATGTCCAATATTATTAACTAGCTTGTTGTTGACATTCTATTTTAGCTAATGTTAAACTAATGGTTTTGGACATACAACTCAATTTAACTGTCTGACAGCGACAATATATAATCAGTATGGATCAACTATGGTGATCGGATTGTATTGGTTATTACAACTCGTGCGCGCCTGCGCTTCAAAACGCGCTTCAAAACAGTGAAAGCTAACACCATGTCTCCTGATAGTAACATGTAAAGCGTGAAAAGTATGGGGCCAAGTACTGAGCCTTGAGGTACTTCATACTGCACTTGTGATTGGTATGATAATTGGTATTTACTGCCACGGATTGATGGCGGTCAGATAAGTATGATTTGATGTGTGTCGGGTCCCCGCTATAACAGCAGCAACTTTCACAAATGTGTACAGAACAAGTGGGAACCCAGTGTGCCTGAAGCTTTCTCTATCTCTGTTTTATCACGTGATAGAACGTCTAAGGCCTTCTCAAGCCATACGGCTGACCCATCTAATCTGTGGCCTATTATGCATCAATCTAAGGTTGGTGAGACACAAAATAATGCCATCAAGTTAGCATTTTTAATCATTCACTCACTAAAAAATAAATCATTTCTGATCAATGATTTAATAACCACAAACAACCTGGATTTTATGTTTCTAAATTAAGCATGGCTAGAAGACGATGAATGAAACAGCCCCTCTTAACTTTAATTTTACAAGTGTCTGCAGGACTGTTAGGAGAGGTGGAGGTGTAGCTGCTCTATTTAAAGATGTTTATCAATGCAAGCAAGTGTCATTTGGTCAGTATTTGTCCTTTGAATATCTAGGTATTGTGCTGAAAGGTGCTCCACGCATTCTGTTTATCATTATTTACAGGCCTCCAAAATACTCTCCAGCCTTTGTTGAAGAGTTCACAGAACTGTTATCAATGACTTCCTCAGAGTTTGACTGTTTTACTATTGCAGGGGATTTTAATATTCACATAGATAATGCAGAAACCAAAACTGCAAAAGAAATTATAACCATTTTAAACACTTTTGACCTGATCCAGCATGTGCATGAACCCACACACAATCGTGGACACACTCTAGATTTACTCATCAGTAGAGGTCTAAACATTTCATCCATTGTTATTAAGGATGTAGCACTATCTGATCACTTCTGTATTTTCTTTGATATATTGATCTCTGTTACCACTGAATCTAGATCTGTCTCTGTCAGAAAGAGATGCATTAACGAAAACACTAGTGTGGTATTTATGGAGGTTATATCTTCAACACCAAGCATTTCTGCAGACTCTGTTGATCTTTTCCTGGATTAATTTAACTCAAAAGTTGAGAATGTTATTGATGATATTGCTTCCGTGAAATTCTGCAAGCCTTCATGCTTTCAATGTGGAACTAGCCACAGCTAGACAGACCTTCTTCTCAAACCTTATAAACAGTAACTTAAACAACACTTGCACTCATTTTGCTACTGTTGAGAGACTAACAAACCCCCCAAGTCAGGGGCCGGATTCACGAACATCTTCTTAAGAAAAAAAAAAAATAAATAAATAAATATATAAATTAACTAATATAGCATAGTATACAAATACAATATAAACAGAATTGTATATAAATAATGTGATATTTCAACAGATGTCAACAAATGTTTTATTATTTTATTATTAACAAAATCTGTGTGTGTGTGTGTGTGTGTGTGTGTATGGTATACAAACATACAATTGTATTTAATATTTTATTATTATATTAAGCATTTATACATTGAAGTGTTTTATGAATGAAATCACAAAGAAATAAATGTTTTAAATGACAAAAGACTGTAAAAGAATCACTGATTTTAACATGCTTTCAGTGAGGCCAGTAATACGCTTCCCCTTGATTCTGCTGCTGCTGCATTAGTCGTATCATTTCACTCGTCTGCTTTTGTGTCTGTTGTGCTGTCTTTGCTTGTTCTTCAACCTGTATTTTTCAACTCCAAT
>NC_081157.1:5977086-6045688 GCF_012432095.1 Onychostoma macrolepis
CTTGGGCGGCTGCAGAGGGGCGTGTCTATGAGGGAGGGCGGAGTCTTTTGCCAGGAACAGGTTGTTTGCACATGACGTCATCGCTGCAGCTGGAGGGCAGGAATCAGTAGCAGAAGCTCAATATGCCTGTGTTTTGTGTTGTTTATGGACGCTCAAATCGGTCAAACCGAGGAAACACCAGGAGCTTTTATCAGATATGAAAATGTGTTGTTCATAAAAGTCAAGAAACTGACTGAAAAACGCAGGAAAAAGTCTGCGGTCGGCCGATCGGATAATGCTCATGTGTGCAAATGGTTAATATAAGTTATAATATTAATATATTAATACCAGTGATGGGAATAACGGCGTTATAAATAAACGGCATTATTTTTTTCAGTAACGAGTAATCAAATGAATTACTGTTTCCCCCGTTACAATGATTAATGTACAATGTTTTATAATAATAATTTATTCTTTTTAGTGTCCATTTCATTAATTTAACATATTTAATATTAGGGGCACCCAAAGTTATTTGACATTTGAACATTTAAAAAAAAAAGTAACTCAATAGTTACTTTCCCTGGTAATTAGTTACTTTTATAATGATGTAACTCAGTAACTAGTAACTATAACTAATTACTTTTTTAAAGTAACGTGCCCAACACTGATTAATACAGATATAAATAGATGATCCAGGGCTGCTGCCTCAAGCATTCAGCGAGAGACAGTCAGAAGTCACTCGATGCTAAACGCCACACAGACACGATGTGAATAAGATATTATCTGCAGTTCAGAAAGCTTCATTGATTATAACAGAACATTGTGAGATTGCAATAAACTGAAGCGAGTGACAGCTTTTTAGTGTTTATTCAGAAGCGCTATTTACTCGCTGTCTAGGCTGTAAGTAATTCAGAATTTGAATGCAATGTTAGCTTTACGTGCTGCTGGGACCAACGCACACAAACCCTGTGTGCAGCAAAGCGTCAGGAGTGACTGAAACAGAGAGCGGATGAGATGGAGGAACTGTACTGGTTTAGGCGCTGTAACAAGAGGAAGGTATAAACAGAAAAACACAATGTTACGTGATCCTTATGCTATAAAGAGGAGCGATTTTTGAACTAAATTGAAATACTTGCATGCCATTGAAGCGGTGGATACAGGCTAAATGTATTGTCAAGAGGAAAAAGAGAAACAAGAGACCAAAAAATGCAGATGAGCTGAAGGCCACTGTCAAAGAAACCTGGGCTTCCAGACCACCTCAGCAGTGCCACAAACTGATCACCTTTATCGCCAATAAAGATACTAAAAAAATGAATAAATGTTTATAAACATTTACAAATGATGAATAGTCTCCACTTTAGGTTGGGAAATGCAAAAATATTAACAAATAATTAATAAATGATTTAAAATGTGCAAATAGTAGAAGTCTTCTTGTTTTTCTTTCTTTCAGTGATTCTGCTTTTCATCGTCAGCTTTCTTCAATAATGCTGAATCATCACACAATTATATTTATGGACATCTCAGGTTAGACTTCATGACATTTACCTTCATTTAAGTAAGAAGGTCTTTTTAAGGAAATGTAGCAGTTTTATAAAACAAATGTGAAATCATTGTTAAATCTTACTGCATTCTTGACATCTCCCCGTTATATTTTAGCACATGAAAATCATGACAATTGCCTGTATATATATATATTTGATTATATTAAAAAGGAAAATGCCTGCTTTTTTTTCAGTAACTCACACAATCAGTTAAATAATTGACAATCATTTAAATTTGCTGCGAATGTATGTATTTTTATGGAACTTGTGAAATTACTGTAACATTATTCTGTAAAAAGACTTTTCTTTTGTATGGGTGTTATATTACCCTCAGTGGCTCAGTGGATCTCTGCTGTGTGTAATTAGCTTGAAAGCCCCTCTCAGCCCGTTTATCTGAGCCATTACTGTCCAGATTAGGATGCTGAATTGCCCGATCACTTTCCTCCCTTAGAAAGTCGCTATTTAGATGCATTAATAACACAGCAGATGCAGAGGCGGACTTATTAACCTAGCTGAATAAAAGCCTGTTAAAATGAGCATCTGCAGAATGATTTCAAAATCCGGACATTTTCAGAGACAGGCGAAGAGATATTCTGTATACAGTATACAGATCACATGATCCTTCAGAAATCGATCTGATATGCTGATTTGCTGCTCAAGAAACATTTCTGATCATCAATGTCTTCAGACATCAGAGAATCCTGAGCAACAGAACTCTTTATTTTTTATTTATGTTGTAATGCCATATCAGCAACAATGGCCATATTCATGGCAACATTAACAATATAATTTCAATACTTAATTTACAAATATATAACATTTTCTTAAAAAGCAAGACTTATACAAAAACATACAAAAAACAACAATAGTTCTAATAAAAATTATATACAGTCTTTCAATTTAATCAATGATGAAAATGATAAAATTCTTAGGAGACATTTAAAAAAATGTCTTTTAGTATATTTTCTAAATAAAATCATTGTCTAATATCATTTAAAATTGGACATGTTTTACATTCAAATAATTATTACACGGGTCACAAACTGGTTTCTCTTCTCCTTTCAATAAATATGAATGAGTGAGTCTTGAATGTCCAATTCGACACCTTGTATTTACAACCTGGTCATATCTATTTTCAAAACAGTAATTACTTCTTTCATTTACTACTGGATTCACATCATATAGTTTGTTGTATATGCATCCATTCGCCATTTATTATTAATTTACAGATTCAAAATAGGTTTTACATCAGATAGCAGCACAACTGTTTTCAACATTGATAATAATCTGTATTATTAATCAAATACATGATGCTGTGGTGGGCACTGTTTCATAAGTTTGTTATGGTAGTGTATGTTTGAAATTTTACTTACTAGCTGTGGTGTAATGTAACGAAGTAATAATACTTTGTTACAGTACTTAAGTATTTTTTGGGAGTAGCCTATCTGTACTTTACTTGAGTTTTTATATTTCAGCCAAATTTTACTTCACTACAAGTCGAGTCTGGGGTGTGAGATATACAGTATATACTATAGTGATAGGCAATTTGGTTCTTTCTCATTATTTGACTCAGTGGGAGCATATACACCCAGGTGAAAAAGATGTAGTATTAAATATATTAAAAATATACTTGAAATTCAAGTGTACATTTTTTATGTGTACGTTGTGTAAGAACATAACAAAATGATTACACTTTTAGTAGGTTTTTAATGTACTTTATATTGCAGTAGGCCTACACATGGTTATATTTTAAATATTTATGTATTTATAATTTTAATATTTGGAAAAGTACGATATTTTGAAAAACATTTTTAACATTTACAATGTACAAACCTGTAGTGTGTGTGGGACTCACGTCACCGAAGACATTGTGATTTTGGGTCACACGTCACTCGAGGTGCGGTTATGAGTATATCAGATGACCAATTCCCACCTCAGTTAGTTTAGTGCAATAATAATTTAGCAATGCGGGCGTGTTTCCCACAAGCTGTTCAATAATTTGAATCGCACACATTGGAGGGAGCTGATCAGCTGATTTATTTGAAAGATTGGTGGTTTAGCTAGCTGGTAGAGCCTTGGATCATCAACACAAAGAAGACACAATTGTAATAAGATAAATGAAATTTATTAACAATAGATATGCAAGAGTAAATACAACAACTAGCGATGATACCAATAAGTGAATATGCACTGCTAATAGAGAATAATAGACAACTAAATATGAAGGAAGATACTGAGTAAATCGCAGAAACAAATAAATGGAATGAACACAGAACGGCTGAATGCAATGCTGTTGAGCTGAATGTAGCAATGGAAGAGATTTCTATGGAAATGTTGCTTATGGGAACCACTTAATGGCTCTTGGTGGAATTAATGATAAATAACTGCTTATTTATCTCTGAATAAATAATATAGCTATTATTCGTAATGCTGACCACAAGTAAATGTTATCTAAACAGGTTAGAGAAACATAGGCTGCAGGTATAAACTAAGCCAAGGTCTTTAGGAAAGAGGTTTGGTAAGTTTATAATTACGTTCCACAGGCGGGTGATCAGTCCGGCGGTAGAGACGTCTTCCACTGGTGATGCAGACTGCATGCAGTGGGGAGGGCACAGAGTTGCGTTCGGTAGCCGTCAATGCTGACCTGGAGGATGCTGAACTGCTGTTGTGCCACAAAGGGTCCTTAGAGCATGGACCGGGCAGCTGGGTCTTCACGGGGCCCTTTGCAGCCTGGCTGCGTCGTTGAGGAGCCGTGGGTTTCAGGCAGTGTCTGCCACTGCGGAGGTCCTGTGCGGACTGGGTTGTGCTGCTTTCGGAGCGGCAAGAGTCAGACGGGGTCCGTCACTGCTGGGTCCTTTGCAACTGAAGGGCAGCCAAATGCGATAAGGAAGGTTTGCTCAGGGGCTGAGTTAAACCTTAGCTGTCTTGAAATCACTTTCCTCGTCAGGCCAGAGACTCAGAACGTCGTACTGTCTCTCTGGATGTATCAGAGACTCAGAACTTTGGTGTTTCTGTTGGTGTCTCTCTAGATGAAAGACTCAGAAACGGGGAGTGTTCCTGTTGCTGCCTTCCTGGTAACAGGACTCAGACTCAGAACAAGGAGTGTCTTTTGGGAAGGTACCTTTATCTCTTTTTGATGAGGAGGAGATTGGAATCTGGCGCCTCTCCGTTCCAGGAATGTGATTGGCCGCTTGTGTCCAAGGTGGCCATGATGTTGCCCGCCCTAGTGTGGAACTCATTTGCATACAGTGGAGTACAAAGATAAACAGTGTCTTTAACATTTCACCCATGCAATATTTCTTTACCAAACCTCTTTCAAACTATTATCAGCATCATAAGGAGCAAAAAGAGTCCAAACATGATAGGGAACTGTTGAACTATCACTTATTCATACCATAATATGTTAATAGGCCTGCTTCCGTGAACTGTTGTGTTAACAGTCAATGGCCATCAACATAAACTGTACTTTATCTGAGGATGAAGTGAATTCCTTGAAGTTTGCATCCATTTAAGGTCTCCAAACATGGGTATGAATGGATTTGGATAGATCTGTGTGGCCTTTCTTTGTTTCGGCCACTGCTGTTGCATCCAGAGATCTAGAGGAATTTTTATGGCAGTCATTTCCTAAACCTTAGGATTGGGTGTGATGGTGTGGGTCAGCCCGTAGTCCAATGAGAAGTCCTCTCTTAGGTGGTCGTGGATGCAGAAGGTCTCCGTTCCTGCCCTGTTAGAGGTGTCTGGCAGTTGTCTTGGCGTCTTATCTGATGGTTCTGAACATATTTTTATGTTCCTCCACCAAGATCCAATCACAGTGGGGCACATCTCCCTCCACACCGGCAGTTAGAGAAGGGCCCTGCCATGAACTGGTCCTTGGAATGCCAGTTTGACATTTGAATCAATCAGACTAAACCTGATTGATTCCAGAGCCATTGAACAGCTCTGATTGGTTTGTATGATAATGAGCTCACAGCAGAGAGCTTCGTAGATCAAATCAGATGTGCATAAGTCTAAATTTAAACAGTATTATATAGAGTGATCGTGTCTCTTTAGGGCGCTTGGAGGAAACCACGCAATTCATATGGATTATTTTAGCGATGTTTTTTTTGTGATGAACTTTTTGAAGCGTGAACATCTTAGAATCTTTTCATCGGAGGAACATAAATCTCACAGATTTCATTAAAATATCTCTGCTTTTCTTTCGAAGATGAGCGAAAGTCTTAGATGGTTTGGAGCATCTTAAGGGTGAGTGATGACATAATTCAAATTGTTTTGGGGGAACTATGAAATTAATTAGAAAATATAGCGGTATGTTCTCATTTTTACCAGCTTCTACAAGCGTGTATGGCGTCTGGCTGTTGGAACCTCACCGTGGCTTCAGGTAAAATCTGTATTTAATGAACGTTATTTGTCTGTACCAGTCATGTTTTTGACAAATGCATTGGCAGAAAATAAATAAATAAATAAATAAATAAAATTAGTCATTATAACATGTACAACATGAACAGTTTTTATTTGCAATATGAAGTGTATTTATTTCTGATTTCCTGAACAATTTGGCTTCATTGTAATGAGGTTAATGATCTTTGAAAAACCATGATTATGAACATACAGTTACTTTGTCTTGAGCTGATCAGCAAACTGTGGTAGTGTTGGTTGATTGGTGTTTGTATTTGTTCAAGCTTGACAACCTTATTGACTTTATTTTCTAATATATATTTCTCATTACAGATAAGAACAAAGATTAAATTGTAAGAAGGGCTGCTTGTAAGAGCATACAGTACATCTGAAACTGCTGAGACTGGTAAGGTTTTTGACTATATTTCCGACCAGGTACATTGTTTTGTCATTCTTAAATAGAAAACAAATCATCAATCATCATTTGCCTTTTTTGTGCGTGTGAGAAATATTAACATTTGTTGTTTTTAAGATCAGCTGCTATAGAAGACAAACTGAAATCTGAGTGCAGAGACAAGCAAAGGAATAGGAAGTATATTTTAATATCGTATCACCTCTGTTATAGAGAGTTTTGAATCAGGCCTAATAGAGGATGAATCGGTCAATCTTGGAAGAAAAATGTTAGCAATGTGTCCATTCCAGGTGGCTAATTTGTGCGTCCTTTCAGTCATTCGTGTAAAAATCCGTTATCTAATTTTGTTTCTGTTTTTTTTTTTTTTTAAAGCTGCAAGGCACTTGTGCAAAAATATTGTATGCCAGAACGACTAGGCTGTGCCCAGGTCTCCGGAACCTGCGACGATGCTCAGCTCCATCAGCCCTCCGTCTGTGCCTTTGGATCCACCAACTCTGTCTCCATCAGTCGGCCCCCAGATGGCAGCCACACCATCTACATCTTGGCTCCTCCCTCCCTCGACTCCGCCGTGTGTTGTCAGCACTGGGATGCTCTGGGTCTGTGCCATGTGCCAAACTCCATCTAAGCCACCAGGGCATCATCGTCATCCTCCCATCACCATCCCTTCACCACATCCTGCCATCATCCCCTCACCTATCATCCCCTATTCTGTTGCTTGAACTTTATCATCTTCAGTCACACACATCTATTCACTTCTGCACTGTTTTTCTGTAAATTGCTTTTTTTTCTTCAGAAAATTGCATTGTAATTTTTATTTATTCATTGATGTAAAATTATTTACTTTTCAGCAATACATGTATAACTGAAATGTTCTACAAATGGATAAGATAGCTTTTCCATAGCATGTCTTTTTTTTCTCATTTATTATAATGTTTTTTGTATAATGTTTTAAAATGTACTTGAGTATGTTTGTAGTAATACAAATATACTATAAACATACTTGTATTTCAAGTACATTTTTAATCCATTTAATAGAATTTTGTTAAGTATATATGCTGCTGTACTTTTTTAATGTACTTTATGAATATTTGTAATGTACACAATATATAATACATTAAAGTTTTTAGATATCAAAGTGTACGTGTGTGTGTATATACTGAAAAATATAATACTAATAAATATAATATACTAGTAGTGTAATGCTAATGCATTTCTAATGAGCTGAAATACACTTGAAATGTACTTGAAGCACATTAAAACGATGATTCAAATATATTCTACCTGTAGTTCATGAAGTATTAAAAGTAAATTTTAAGAAATACACTTAAATTGCACTAAATATACTTAAAGTGGTTCCAATTTAACACAATTTCAATATACTAAATATATTACAAATAGATTAAAATATAACTTAAACATATCTTGAAATACACTTAATATACTTAAAGTTGTTTCAAAATAATACATTTAATATGCACTTAGTATAGTATAATATAAATATATTAAGTGTGTCTAAAGCACAATTTAAATATATTTCTTTTTCACCTGGGCAGGCTAAGAGCAGTGCAAGAATTGAGCCTTGTGGGACTCCGCATGTTAAGGACGTCCACTTTATGCTCTCCTATACTCACATAATCCAGGGGCGTTGCTAGTGGGGGGAAAAGGGTGACAGAGGTCTGGGTGGGCGGCGATCGTCTACTGGCCATCGGGAACACCAGGACATTCCATTCAAATAGTGGGCCGAACGCCGAAAGAAAGGAGACCTCCCTGATATTAGGCGAAACGGCATAAAGCAAATACCGTACTCCAAAAGCGCGAAGCAGCGCTCCCCGATGCATCCTCCAGCCGCGCGTCAAAGAGCGGGATCAGTCTCCCGCACAGCGCTGACGAACGTGCCCCGCTGCTGACACGATTTATAAGAGATAAACAGCACAAGTCGCTTGATCCATTCAGATGTGACACAGGATTGTTTTACAGTCGTGTGATATGAGAAAGATTAGTGATGCTGGCTGAAAACAGCCACGACAATGAGGTATATTGGAAAACGCTAATAATCTTGTCAATTCAGCACCATAGTAATAAAAGTTATTAACACTGTATAAATAGCCTATGTGTTGGCAGAAATGTATTTATTATGTTACTGTTATTACATATTGGGGAATATGCTATTTTAATTTCATAGAAGCTGTTTTGTAGTTTCTTCATGTTTATTTTTTTTTATTTTTATTAAACTACAAATTTTATAGTTTATTAGCCTACTAGGCTACTTATTTTAAAATCCATATAATCATGGTAATGAGGACCATGGTTTTATTTCTTGTGACCACCATCCTACTAGTCAGTTAAACTTTGGATACTTCTTTCTTTTTAGATGTTTAGTTCTAATGAATTTTAATAAAGTAAAATGTTAATTCAACAAGGACCTGATTAAAGATAAATATCTTATAAATAATATCTTATAAATATCTTTAAAAATGTCTTATATAAATTAGGTGCTTCTTATTTACAAATAATAAAGTTCTTAAAGGGAGATTCGCCCAAAAATGAAAATTATCATAATTTACTCAACATCAGGACATTCCAAACCTGTATGAATTTCTTTCTTCTGTGGAGTAATTTTTGTCCATACAGTAGCAATCAAGGGGTAAACAAAATGGTTTGGTAACATTCTACAAAATTTATATTCAATAATAACTGAATATATATTTACAGTAGTAACAACAAATTATATTTTATGATATGATTAATATCATGTATTTAAATATGATGGTTTAATTCTAAACATTGTGATTATCTCTAATATGGACACACAACAGCTTTCCTGTAGCTCAAATAGTAGAGCATGGCGCTAGCAACACCAAGATCATGGGTTCGATTCCCAGGGAAAGCAAGAGCAGATAAAATGTAAAAACTGTAACTTGAATGCAATGTAAGTTGCTTTGGATAAAAGCGTCTGCTAAATGCATAAATGTAACATAATATATTTACCATCTGAATCTAACCATGTCATGTCAACAAATGGAAAAGTCAGCGATCTATTAATTATCATGTTAATTACTGTGCGCCTTTAGCCCCAACAGCAGTAGCGCTTTTTACCCCAAATACCATACTTTTACATATTCTTTCATTATTTAAAAACTGTTGCTTAAATTATCTTAAACAAAACTGAAAATTGTTAAGAAGATTTGACAACATTTTAAAAAGCATAAAATAATAGATCAAGTAAGCACAGAATCAACTTTGTGCTGCTGTGCGCGATCGCATCAAGGATCAGACAAATATACATGTGCTTCTTGAAAAGTGAATGTTTTGGAAAGTGCTACACAAAGTTTTTGTGCCATCTAGTGGTTTAGAGGAAAATAATATCAAAGGCACCTTATACCCCATTGTACCCTACCCCTAGAAATTCTTATGATTAAAAAAAATATCTGAAGTATATTCCCATTCATATTTGCATTTTTTATCACACCAGGGTGACAAGGAACATGAAATTGTCCAGCCATGACTTCCTGTTTCACAAGATTATAAATATGAGGAACACAAATGCAAAATACCCTTAATCATCCATCACAAGGAGTAAAACCTAAGAATATAGTTCTGATGTGCAGCAAAAGATTGCTAAACTTCACAAATGTAGAAAGTGGCTGTAAGAAAAGAGCTAAAGCATTAAAAATCCCCATTTCCACCATCAGGGCAATAATTAAAAGGTTCCAATCAACTAAAGATGTTAAAAATCTGCCTGGAAGAGGACGTGTGTCTATATCTGTCACGAATCCTGTCCATGCACTTCCGTTCACTCACCACCAGAGGTCACCCGCTGATCACATGGACTCTTGCACTGCACTTCACTACTGTTGCACTTCACCATCTAACTACATTTCCCATCATTCATTGCACAGATCACACAGCTGTCAGATTACACATTGCACTGATTACACAGCTGAAACCCATTGGACACTCTTTATAAGCCTTGGACTTTCTCTCCCTCTCTGCCGAGTATTGTATGCATTTATCGCTGCCCTACAGAGCCCTGTTAGTTTCCCTAGTCTTGCCTGTTTCGGATTGTGTTTTCCCCTGCCTGGACTCTTGCTTACGTTTTGGATTACCTCTCTTGTCAAGCCCCTTTTGATACTGTTCGCTGTCGTCTGACCCACGCCCGTTTTAGATTACTCTTTGCATTGCCTATGATATACTTGTCTGCCATTGTTCGACCCTGCCTGTTAAGACCACGTCTCTGATCAATAAATCTCGCACATGGATCCGCATGTCTCTCGTCTCATCAGCCCCATAACAATATCGTCCTAATGCACTACGAGGAGGAGAGTTTGAGTGGCCAAAGACTGTCCAAGGATCACAGCTGGAGAACTTGCAGAAGGGCCATTCCACCGAATGGGTGCCATTTGTGTCCCCAGGACATAGGTACAAACATGCATAAAAATTAACTATTAACCCTTTAGGCGCCAGGGTTTTTTTGAAAAAATGGTGGATTTTGACATCAAGATTTCAAAAGCTTGTAGCTTGAAAGGGTTTAAAGATAGAGATCTACTGTAAATTAGAAAAATGTTGGGCATGACCTAAAGTTTATGTGGGGTGTAAATATACTCATCTAATTTGCATATTATGATGTCATCAGGGGGCGGTCCTCTTGAATTTCATAATATTCAGGAAATAGTAGATATTGAATTGATATTTGAACTTATTTGCATGTTTTTTTTTTGTTTGTTTTTTTTGTCTTTTTATCCTCATTCCACAGGAAAAGAGGAAACCAACAATAAAACAGGAGAAAGTACTAAATTATTACTATATTACTATACTATGTGTAAAACGCATGTGAACAGTAGCCTACTTTTTGATCAGTTCATCAGTAATATTCAGGAAATAATAGATATTGAATGGATGTTTGAACTTATTTGCATGTTTTTTTTTTTTTTTTTTTTTTGTCTTTTTATCCTCATTCCAAATGATCATGAAAAGAGGAAATCAACAGTAAAACAGGAGAAAGTAGTAAATTATTACTATATTACTGTGCCATAGTAAAATACATGTACCTATTTTTTTTATCAGTTGACCAGCTATCTGCCCAATCAGGTATCTAGGTGACAGTTTATAGTTCTTGAGAGTATGTACCTCTCATTGCATGGCACAGCGCACAGACCTGCCCCTCACTGACTGCACCTGTACCGTCTGCCGGCGGCCCTTTGAGCGCGCGATCAGAAAAAAAGACGCAATCTGGCCGACCATCAGCAACGCGATGCCTCTCCTATGGACACTAAGACCACGTCCACCCCTGCCACCCTCATCCCCGTTGGGCAAGGCTCGAAATTATCACTTGATGGTGCTTTGTGAACACTCTCGCCATTTACGGCGGCTCCATTGCGCATGTGAAGATGTACCAGGAGATGCGCGATCATTAGATGGCCGATCGTCATTTCCAAAGGCAAATATTCCCCTTCAGAGTCAGAATAGGCGAATAACATTTGCAACACGTCCTCACGGTACAACTTTTTATTAGCCATTTGGCGATTTTCTCTCACAAATCTCACAATTTACTCAGACGCTAAGAACTGAACTGCTTCCGCATCAATGACACGATAGCTCATTTGCTCTGCTATTTCCTCGAACAATTTTGGTCTAGAATCGAAGTACTACATGTCTGCCATCTAGTGGTAGGGAATACAAATGAGATACTACACCATATTAGGAACTACAATCTGTTTAATGAAGTATGACGTCTTGTCGCAATTTTGCGACTTTGGCGCTTAGAGGGTTAAATACATTTTATTATTAAGCAAAGTGTCCTGCACATTAATCTGTAACGGACAAAACATTACTTGGTTGTATTTGTGTACTTTAGTTCCTCTATTTTTGTTGATTTTCAGAGTGATTTATTTGGGTCACATGTAGTACCGCTAGGAGCAGGAGGGCGCTATTGCCTGGAGGTAACTGGGCATATACAGGTGCTGGTCATATAATTAGAATATCATCAAAAAGTTGATTTATTTCAGTAATTCCATTCAAAAAGTGAAACTAGTATATTATATTCATTCATTACACACAGACTGATATATTTCAAATGTTTATTTCTTTTAATTTTGATGATTAGAGCTTACAGCTCATGAAAGTCAAAAATCAGTATCTCAAAATATTAGAATATTTAGGGCCCGAGCACCGAGGTGCGAGGACCCTCTTGGAATTGCTCCGTTTAATAGGGCCCGAGCACCGAGGTGCGAGGACCCTCTTGGAATTGCTCCGTTTATTCTTCTTCTTCTTCTCCAAAGTGAATCGCATTTTGGAGGGCCTAAACATGCTCCAAAACTCATGAAACTTTGCACACGGGTCAGAACTGGCGAAAATTTACATCTGATATGGGTTTCAGAAGTGGGTGTGGCAAAATGGCTCGATAGCGCCACCTATAATATTTCAAAAGAGTGCGCCTCGAGCTACGTTTTATGTACATGCACGAAAATCGGTACACACATGTAACACACCATTACCTACAAAAAAGCCTCTTGGTACAAAATCCAAAACCCAACAGGAAGTACGTTATTTTGAATTTCCTGTTCGATTTTTGTGCAGTTTTTGCAATTTCCAGGCTTCGTACTTTGACAAACTCCTCCTACAGTTTTAATCGGATCGTCTTCAAATTTGCTGAGTGTAATCATAAGGCCTTTGCGATGTTAAATTGTGAAGATCTAGAGTTTTCGTCAAGGGGCGTGTCCCTGGGGGCCTGACAAAGTTTGATGTTTCGCCATGAAACAGGAAGTTGCTGTAACTCAGGCAAGCAATGTCCAATCTGCCCCAAACTTCACACGTTTCATAGGAGTTCAGTCCTGAACACATCTGCATGCTCATATTCAGATATAGTCATAGCGCCACCTGCTGGCAACAGGAAGTGACATGTTTTAGACTGTGATGCACTATTAGCAACACATTAAAATATGCCATTGTGTGCTAAACATGTTAACAACATGCTCAAACATGTTAGCAACACTTAGCTAAGTGCTAAAGTATGCTACTAACTCCATCAAAAAGGAAGTTGTTGTAACTCAGGCATACAATGTCCAATCTGCCTCCAACTTCACATGTTTGATTACAGTCCTGGCCTGAAGACATCTACATGCTCACATTCGGTTATAGTGATAGCGCCACCTACTGACAACAGGAAGTGACATGTTTTACACAGTGATGCACTTTTAGCAACACTGTAAATTATGCCATTGTGTGCTAAACATGCTAGAATAATGGTCAAACATGCTATTAACACTTACTAAGTACTAAAGCATGTTATTAATACCATGACACAGGAAGTTGTTGTAACTCATGCATACAATGTCTTATCTGCCCCAAACTCCACACCTTTTATAATAGTCCTGGCCTAAACACATCAAAAGGCCAATATTCAGTTAAAATTATAGCGCCACCTGCTGGTGACAGGAAATGACTTGTTTCAAACTAACTTAAACACACAATGTCTGATCTGCCCCAAACTTGACATATTTGATAAGAGACCTGGCCTTAACACATCTGAAGGCCAATATTCAGTTATAATCATACTGCCACCTTCTGGCAACAGTAAATTACTTGTTTTACACCAACTTAAACATGCAATGTCCGGTCTGCCCCAAACTTCATATGTTTGATAAATGTGCTGGCCTGAAGACATCTACATGCCAATTTCCAGTTATATACATAGCGCCACCAGCTGGCAGCATGAAATTACTTGTTTCACACTAACTTAAACATGCAATGTCCGATCTGTCCCAAACTTCACACGTTGTATAAGAGTAATGGTCTTAACACATCTTAAGGCCAATATTCAGTTATAAACATACCACCACCTGCTGGCAATAGGAAATGACTTGTTTTACACTAACTTAAACATGCAATGTCCAATCTGCACAAAACTTCACATGTTTGGTAAGAGTCATGGCCTGAACACATCTAAAGGCCAAAATCCCATTATAATCATAGTGCCACCTGCTGGCAACAGGAAATGGCTTGTTTTACACTAACTTAAACATGCAATGTCCAATCTGCACCAAACTTCACATGTTTGGTAAGAGTCATGGCCTGAAGACACCTAAAGGCCAATATTCAGTTATAATCATAGCGCCACCTTTTGGCAATAGGAAATGTCATGCTTTATAGTAACTCAAACATACTACTTTCAATCTGCATCAAACTTCATATGTTTGATAAAAGTGCTGCCCTGAAGACATCTACATGCCAATATTCAGTTATAGACATAGCGCCACCAGCTGGCAGAAGGTTTGGCACATATAAATAACTTTGACATATTCCTCTATGTTTGCCTTTTTAAATGCATATTGCTCACCGTTCCCTCTCTCCCTGAAGCAACCGGTCGGCGGTGAGCCCGGGTGCGAGGGCCCATTCATCGCTGCTTGCAGCTTTAATTACATTTGAGTTTGAATAAATGACCATCCCTACAGTATAACTTCTGGGTATCTCTTGTTCTTTGAAACCACAATAATGGGGAAGACTGCTGACTTGGCAATGATCCAGAAGACGAATATTGACACCCTCCACAAAGAGGGTAAGTCATAGAGGGTCATTACTGAAAGGTGTGGCTGTTTACAGAGTGCTGTATCAAAGCATATTAAATGCAAAGTTGACTGGAAGGAAGAATTTGGGTAGGAAAAGGTGCACAAGCAACAGGGATGACCGCAAGCTTGAGAATACAGTCAAGCAAAGCTGATTCAAACACTTGTGAGAGCTTCACAAGGAGTGAACTGAAGCTGGAGTCAGTGCATCAAGAGTCACCACGCTCAGACGTCTTCAGGAAAAGGGCTACCAAGCCACTTCTGAACCAGAGACAACGTCAGAAGCATCTTACCTGGGCTGTGGAGAAAAAGAACTGGACTGTTGCTCAGCGGTCCAAAGTCCTCTTTTCAGATGAAAGTAAATTTTGCATTTCATTTGGAAATCAAGGTCCCAGAGTCTGAAGGAAGAGTGGAGAGGCACAGAATCCATGTTGCTTGAAGACCAATGTGAAGTTTCCACAGTCAGTGATTTGGGCTGCCATGTCATCTGCTGGTGTTGGTCCACTGTGTTTTCTGATGTCCACAGTCAACGCAGCCATCTACCAGGAAATTTTAGAGCACTTCATGCTTCCTTCTGCTGACAAGCTTTATGGAGATGCTAATTTCATTTTCCAGCAGGACTTGGCACCAGCCCACACTGCCAAAGGTACCAAAAGCTGGTTCAATGACCATGGTGTTACTGTGCTTGATTGGCCAGCAAACTCGCCTGACCTGAACCCCATAGAGAATCTATGGGGTATTGTGAAGAGGAAGATGCGATATGCCAGACCCAACAATGCAGATGAGCTGAAGGCCACTATCAGAGCAACCTGGGCTCTCATAACACCTGAGCAGTGCCACAGACTGATCGACTCCATGCCACGCCGCATTGCTGCAGTAATTCAGGCAAAAGGAGCCCTAACTAAGTATTGAGTGCTGTACATGCTCATACTTTTCATGTTCATACTTTTCAGTTGGCCAAGATTTCTAAAAATCCTTTCTTTGCATTGATCTTAAGTAATATTCTAATTTTCTGAGATACTGAATTTGGGATTTTCCTTAGTTGTCAGTTATAATCATCAAAATTAAAAGAAATAAACATTTGAAATATACCAGTCTGTGTGTAATGAATGAATATAATATACAAGTTTCACTTTTTGAATGGAATTAGTGAAATAAATCAACTTTTTGATGATATTCTAATTATATGACCAGCACCTGTAAACTCGATCACAATAGATAAGTTAGTTCGTTTGGTAGAGGGAAACCATTTGGATTGAACTTGTGCTACCTTCTTGCTCTTTGAAAGTCTTTGGTTGAGAACTCTGAGTTTCTGCTCAGCTGTGAGTATTGTTTGATTTATTTACCCCACAACATGTCTGTAATATGAAATTACTGATGTCAGCCATTTGCTTTCTTTTTAGCAAGGACGTTATTTCCCTATGTCTACACCTGTTTTGCTCTTCAAATGATTCCTTTCTTCGTGGGCCATTGTTCGGAAATCAATGTAAATCACCTTTGGATACAAGGGGTGTTATAACAAAGCCGATCTAGCCCCGTTGTGAAACTACCGCGGGTGGGTTCTTCCAACGTGGTGCACAGTACAGCGATGCACTGACCACCATCGATGCTGTGGATTTAATTGATTTCATCGCACTCAAATATCGTAAAACATTCTCATCTCACTCACTCGTACTTCAGATGGGCCTGGAAGGATAAGATTTTCACTTCATTGACTCTCTAAAAGGACAAAGAACATCTAAATTGACTTATGCTGTATTTGTTGAGTTTTTGTTCCTGTGTATATGTCCACTTGTGGGAAGAATAAAATGGAAATCCAAGATCATTTGTGTTGTGAAGAGTGAGTAATCCGTACATGTCAGAAATCTTTTAAACCCCTCAGAGTAACAGCTTTAAAGAGATGAGGTGTTACAAATCTAACTGCAAATTTAAAATATATAATTAAAGTTATTAAAAACTACCTAAAACACTGAAAATATAGTATTTGTACATGTCCCCAGTGTCTAACGCTACATTTTAACTTGAATTATAATGTTTAAAATCCTTCAGAAGTCACTTTTATTTAGCATTTTTGTGTACCTCCATATCACATCTGTGCTTTAAATACCTTTATTTGAAAATAAATTGATAATATTTTGGATAAAATACCAATTTTAGTTGTGTCCCCAGGTCTTCACTCAGTCCTGTTACCCCAACACATTCCCCCCTCTAAAAAACTGGGAAAATTCCACAAGACATTTTCACTATAATATTGCTACATCTGGATCTTCTGAAGGCAATGAAATGATCAGAAGCATGTGGTCTTATTTTCTTTTCTGTATATTTGATGATATTGTAACGGTGGCTGGGTGCATCATTATAAATATACAGTCCTGTTACCTAAATTATTTCTCAGATGTTACTTGTTTATTTAAAAAATACAAATCTTTGGTAAAGTACTATAATTTGCTGAGTATTCTCATAATATTAACATGTACTTCATGTGGCTAGATTATATGTATTTCCTGATTTTATCCTAAAATCGCAATCCTGTTACTTTGACTCATATACTTATATATCCTATACTTATATATAGTAACTGAGTAAAAGTAACAGGAGTGAGTGGTGTCATCAGATTTATTAATGTAAATATTAGGCTACATCCATATTAATATAGATAAATTTGAAAATGCATCTTTTTCTCAAAGTTTTGGCCTTCTATCCACACTGAGACAATGCTTTTGCCCAGAAAAAAACCTATAGTTGTTCCTGCATTTTATATTACATTCCTGCAAGTATGACCGAAAATACTTTGAAATTTCTGTCCTTTGGCAATTATGTATTAGACTCATATATGGAATGGCGTTTGAGTGTGAGCTGCACTATAAAAAATCAAAATACACAGAAAAACTGAAAATATATTATTTGTTAAGTTTATTATTGTTAATATCAATTTTACTTTAATATTTAATATTTATTATTTTTTTCGTTATTTGTATCTTATCTAATAACCCCTACCCCTAAACAAAAACCTCTGCAGACCACTAGATTTAAATAGAAACATGATTTGGCCTTTTTAAGCAGTGAAGTCAGCTCACTAGTCAATGTTCAACACTTTTACTATATCGGTGCAGGCATTAATACCCCATATGCGGAGTCAAACCTGTATACTAATATAATGGATACTCCTTCCTGTTACCCATTTCATTCCTGTTACTAAATAGTTTTTTTATTTTTCACTATTTTTTTAAATTAAGTTTGGTCCATAATTTATCACATTGTTTAATAAATTGCTTAATAGAAAAATGATAAGCTTGAGGTTTGAGTCGCCTTTAAAATTAAAAAATGGGTTTGTGTACTTTAGAAAGATGGAAATGAAGGAATTTGTTGACATATTTTTAAACATGCTTTTTAAAAGACATTAGAGTTTTGGTAACAGGACTAAGAAAAATGCATCCATCTTCCACTTAAAAATTGTGTAAAAAATTAAATAAAGTTACCTGAAATGGACCAGTACAGATTTTGATTAGCTAAATATGTGTATTACTAGATTCAGTCTTTAAAAGATAGAAAATGAAATTTTTGTTTTGGAAGCAAATGGCACTCATTCGGTGGAATGGCCCAGAAAATAGTTGAGTCTTGGGGTCAGAAAGCCCCCCTCCCCCAAAAATCAAACAGCCCCAACATCACCACATGTGGTTCAAATGGGTTTCAAATAAAAAAAACCTCCTTGCTCATCCAAAAACAATCCCCTGCATATTCAGTTGTCAGACACAAATGGGAAACTTCAAATGGGACTGGCTTCTATGGTCAGATGAAACTAAAAAAAGAACTTTTTAGCAGCAAACACTCAAGATGGGTTTGGTGCACACAGGGATAAAAAATTGTACCCCATGTGTACAATGAAATATACTGCTATATCTTTAATGTTGTGGGCCCATTTTTCTGTCAGGAAGCTGTTGATCCACTGACAGACGGAGGTGGGGACCAGGGCCGGATTATCCATAGACGGGATTGGGCGAGTGCCCTGGGGCACCAGCCAATAGGGGGGCACCAAGTGATTACGATAATGACAAGACCTTTAAAATATTTTTTCATGTTTTGTATATATTATTTTGCTGGAAGAGATACAGATGCATAGAAAATGAACAGTTAATGATACAATATACAGAGAGAATATCAAATATATGCACGCATATAAAGAATTGCGATTGGGTCAGGTCCCAGTGTATTTGCCCCTCCCCAGTCAGAGTCGAGCATATTTATTCACAAATGGATAGGCAGCATCGACTTGGCGGTTGTGCAAACGTAAATTTAAAAAAAGAAGAGAAAATATCATGACACATTGCCAGGGCTATACAGGGCGACTGAAAAGTAGCTACTGTGTGCGACTATCAAAACATATTTAGGAGCACCTGTGCGACTAACCCGATCAGCCAACCCATTCTCACTCCCAAGGCGTCAAAACTGAAACATGGTCAAACGCCTTCGGCGTCACTATGAAGACGCCAAAAGTGCCCCTAGGCGTCATTATATGACAAAATAGGAACTCCATTGCTTTCAATTGCTTGCTTTATGCGTCAGGTCAAGACGCTTATGGAAAATGACAATACGTTCTCCGCCGTTGTTTTCAGTTGTTTGTCTTAGTTTAATGGTTTGCATGCATTTGTAAAAAATATAAATAATTTTATATACATTTATACTTTTATTGGAGCACCTTACCCACCCCTACCCTAAACCTACCCACTTCTGAACAACATAAAACACGTAACAGTTAACAGGCAAATGTAAGTTAAGTCACCGGTGTTTATTGCAAAAACTGCCCATAAACAAGCAGTATAAAAGCATTACAAACAAGTCGTGCTGCATTCCAGGTCTTCTGAAGCCATACGAAGTCTTTATGAGAAGAAGAGAGCAAAACATAAGGTTTTAATCGCTGAAAATGACCCCGCTCCGTTAACGCTCACATCTCATTCAAAAAGATACTCAAGTCCCGTAGCATGACGCAATTGGTCACGAGACACAGAAGAGCCAATAGCCTGTCAGAACAGCAAAACGCAATCGGTCACGAGACACACAAGAGCCAATAGCATTTCACAACCAAGGCTTCTTCTGGCGGCATTTTTTGAATTCGCGCACAGACTGCATACGGGATGAGCTTAACGCGTCTACTCCTCTCACAAATCAAATGTTTTGCCTCGGAAGACTTGGAATATTAATATTTTTTGAATAAATTATGACAGTAGTTGTATCTGCCTGTTATATCTTGTGTTTTATTGACAAATTTAGGGGCAGGGGTTGGGTTATGTGCTCATAATGTGTAAATAATGTAATATAAATAAAACTGTTGTGGCTGTTTACATTGAAAAATCACACCCCAACATATATGCAATAATGGCAATGTTATTACACAATATATAATTTAATTATGACGATAAAATTCCCAGTATGGCGTCGGCATATTGACGCTAAGGGTTTCCTATTTAAAGCAACGGAGGACCCTGCAAGTCGAAAAATGACGCTAAGGGTACCTTGAGCGTCAAAAGCGACGCCAAGTGGTCCTGACCAAGCTTCAATATGTGACGAGTTGGGTGTGAGAATGGGTTGGATCAGCATAGGCTATTTGTGTTTGCGCTGAGAGGAGCTTCAAAGATTTCTACTTGCGTGTTTGTGCAGCGTTGAGTAATGTATCGCAGACATATGTTGATTCCTTGAATGCAATGTTAATCAGAATCCACTCACTGCTCAAAATACTTTTGTTCATTGCTGAGTTATGCACGCTCACAAATGCTCTCGTTATAACAAACAAAGTGTAGATGGTGTAAATAAGAGATTCGTTGTGCAGTGTAGAGAGCTTCATTGATTATAATGGAGTTTTGTGAGATTGCTGAAGTGAGTAACAGCTTTTAAAGATTATTAAAGGTGTTTGTAAATGTGATATTAAATTAATACAACAGCTCAATAAACAATAAGTTATATAAAGTGATGTACATTGTATGACTTTTAACAATATTGCCTGATTTTGCTCTATTTAGTCAAGGAACATAGTTTCAAACAGTCACAGCCGAGCCGCTGCGTCTCCATTCAAACATAGCGGTGTTTCATTTATGAATGAACCTGCGTTTTAAATGAGTCTAGTGAGTCAGTGATTCAATTACCCACTCATAAAGTGAGTCACTTGCTTCGTTCCTGAATGAATCAGCTGTTCAAACGAATCAGTGATTTACCGCCACCTGTTGGCAGTTTTATTTTTATGTTTAAAGTGTCCTTTCAGTTATTTAAATAATTTCAATCAAACAATAGTTCTATATTCAAAATGTTATATTTAAAACATTAATCTCACAACATTGTTATGAATTTAAAACATCCATGCCACCTCTGAGCCTCTCTAAATGTCTGTAAATTTACCTACATGCCACTTTTGTGTTCTTCTGTGCCACCTTTGTAGTGGAAACTAATTTTGTTAAATGATTTCTTTTGATTAGTAACTTATTCTTCTTATTGTACCTGTTCTTATGGAATTTTTTTTTTTTATTAAAAACAGGGGGCACTTCAAATGTGGTCACCCTAGGGCACTACACTGTGTTAATCCGGGCCTGGTGGGGACGGAGAGCTGAGTTAGTTTGGACAGGAGGAGGTTTGGGATCAAGGAACTTTGCTGCCGTACCATGGCGCAGTGATATTACGTAGTGCCTGAAAGTAGTCCCCAGCTATATTATAACTAGGTACCTAGCTGGGGACTACTTTCAGGCGCTGCGTAATATCACTGCACCTGCTGCGGCCATGGTACGGCAGCAAAGTTCCTTGATTATTACGCCGGAATGAGAGTATAGTTCTTAATCATATCACCCTAGAAAATCGCAACTTTCCATTTTCCGCCGGTCTTAGTACACGATATAACTACAGAAGAGTCAAGTTTTAAATAGGACAAATATCGAAACTCTTTGGTCATTTTTGAACGCGATGCTACTGGTCTAATCGGATTCAATGATCTATGCTAAGCTATGCTAAAAGTGCTATCGCCAGATCCAGAGATCGGCTGAATGGATTCAAAAACGGTAAAACTCAACTTATTAACTCTGGGGGAGTTGGAGAATGAGCCTATTTCCAAAAAAAGTGGAGTGTTCCTTTAAGACTGGTTTTGTCCCTGCTGGAAAAACCAGCATAGACCAGCATAATTCCCATGCTGGTTTATGCTGGTCTATGCTGGTATATGCTGGTTTGGTGCTGGTCTATGCTGGTGGACCAGCAAGACCATGCTGGTCTACCAGCATGGTCTTGCTGGTGATGCTGGTCAACCAGCATGGTCTTGCTGGTGATGCTGGTCAACCAGCATGGTCTTGCTCGTGATGCTGGTCTCACCAGCATCCCATGCTGGTCACCAGCATCCCAGGTAGCCAGCAGAATCAGGCTGAATGCGGCTGAGTGTCGGCTCACTCGGCTGTGTGCTGGCAGCGGCTTGCCAGAATTGAGCCAGGTCCGGCCTGGCCCAGTAATGGTTGCCAGATTTGGCTTGGTTTTGGATCTGTGGATCTGGCCCGATTCTGGTTGAGAAACGGCACATTTAGCCACATTCAGCCCGACTGTGGGCCAGAAGTCTCAGTCTTAAAATGTCAAAAATTCAGGTTTTACTCCTTATTTGCTCCTTATCTGAATATTTGGTCCCCACAATTAAAAATTAAAAAAATTAAACCTGTACACACACAATCAATCAATTAGGCTGAATTATAAAATTACAAAAATATATATTTTTAAACAAAATACTTTAGAGTTGTAAACCTTTTGCCTGTCAAAGTTATTTATTCAATTTTATTATTATTTTAATTAATATTTCTATTAATTTTTAGGCTGACCTCAAATGGACTTTGCTTATAATTTAAAAATGTTCCCTTAATCTAAATTGACACTTTCTGACTGTGTGTGATTGCAAAAACTGATACCTCAGTAAGAAGTGGTAAACTTTTACAAAATATGATTTCAGATGTTATAATAGTGATTTTATTTTGTCCAAATAAAAGTACCACAGCAAAACTTAGGCTAGTGGGTAGAATGAGCCAATAAGTGATTCTCTGCTGCCATCTTCTGAAATCAGTGAGTGAAACTTTATTATTAATAACTGTAACACTTATATATATTAGATTAGATTAGATTAGATTCAACTTTATTGTCATTACACAAGTACAGGTACAGGGCAACGAAATGCAGTTTAGGTCTAACCAGAAGTGCAATAGTAGCAAGTGCAGTATATACAATGGTTGAATAAGTGCAGGACAAGGATATGTACTGAGTATATGTATAAATATATATAGAAAGATGGTTATTAATATAAACAGAATTTACAGGTGAATATGTGTAGTGAATAAATATACAGAAATTACAGGTGAATATGTATAGTGAATAAATATACAGAATTTACAGGTGAATATGTATAGTGAATAAATATACAGAATTTACAGGTGAATATGTATAGTGAATAAATATACAGAATTTACAGGTGAATATGTATAGTGAATAAATATACAGATGGCTATTACTATAAGCAGAATTTACAGGTGATATGTACTATCAATATAATATATATACAGATGACTATTACTATAAACAAGGTGTAAAAGTGCAGTGGAAGTGATTGCGTATTACAATTAGACATACGGTGCAAAATGTTAATGTAAGCATTGATAATGTAACAACAGTCGGCAGTGCAAATGAGCATAATCCAATTTAGGTATGGTAGTGCAAGATACAAAAGTAAACAGTTGTTACTGTAATAAAAATTTACATTCAGTAGTGCAAATAAGGCAGATGTGAGGTAGGAGAGAAGAGTTAATAATATATGAGGAGTGGATCAACGGGGTTAGAGTTCAGTAAAGAGACAGCTCTGGGGAAGAAACTGTTCTTTAGTCTGCTGGTCCTGGTCCGGAGGCACCTGAAACGCCTGCCGGAGGGCAGGAGAGAAAACAGTCTGTGGGCTGGGTAAGAGGAGTCCTTAAGGATGCTGCGAGCTCGATGCAGACAGCGTTTCCTCTGGATGTGTTCGATGGCAGGTAGTGGAGTCCCTGTGATGCGCTGGGCAGTTTTCACCACCGCTGCAGTGCCTTGCGCTCCGCAACAGAGCAGCTCCCATACCATACTGTGACACAGTTGGTCAGGATGCTTTCTATTGCGCAGCGATAGAAGTTCACCAGGATAGCTGAGGAGAGCTGATTCTTCCTCAGTGTCCTCAGAAAGAAGAGGCGCTGGTGACCCTTCTTGACCAGGCTGGAGGTGTTGGTTTTCCACAACATGTCCGCCGAGATGTGGATCCCCAGGAACTTGAAACTGGAGACACGCTCAACAGCCATTCCATTGATGTGGATGGTGTCGTGTGTGCCTCTTGACTCCTTCCTGAAGTCCACGATGAGCTCCTTCGTTTTGGTGGTGTTGAGGAGCAGGTTATTTTCAGTGCACCATGTGGCCAGGTGCTGGATCTCCTCCCTATAGGCAGTCTCATCGTTGTTACTGATGAGGCCAATCACCGTGGTGTCGTCTGCAAACTTGACGATGGAATTAGATCCATACACAGGCTTGCAGTCGGAGGTGAAGAGGGAGTAGAGAAACGGGCTTAGCACACAGCCCTGTGGTACACCAGTGTTAAGTGTGATGGATGTGGAGCAGGTGAATCCTGATCGAACATTCTGGGGTCTGTTGGTCAGGAAGTCCAAAATCCAGTTACACATTGAGGTATTGATGCCCAGGTCTCCAAGTTTGGCTATTAACTTGGTTGGGATGACAGTGTTGAATGCTGAGCTGAAGTCAACAAACAGCATACGTGCATAAGTGTTCTTATTGTCCAGGTGAGTGAGCACAGAGTGCAGTGCCATGGAAACTGCGTCCTCTGTGCTCCTATTGCTACGGTAGGCAAACTGGTGTGAGTCCAATGTGGATGGTAGAGAGTCTTTTAGGTGTTCCAGGACCAGCCGCTCAAAGCACTTCATGACGATGGGTGTGAGTGCTACAGGGCGGTAGTCATTAGGGCACCTCGGACTAGAGTGTTTTGGCACTGGCACAATGGAAGTGCATTTAAAGCATGTTGGTACGGCTGCTTGGGCAAGAGACAGGTTGAAAATGTCTGTAAAACCCCAGCGAGCTGCTCCGCACATGCCCTGAGAACACGACCAGGGATGTTGTCTGGTCCAGCAGCCTTGTGCGCGCTGATCCGGCTCAGTTCCTTGCAGACATCTGTGGAGGAGAGTATGATTGGTGGGTGGTCATCTGAGGATTGAGCTTGGTGGCAGTTTCTCTGTTGTCTCTTTCAAAGCGAGCATAAAAGTAATTTAGCTCGTTCAGGAAGTTGACATCAGTGGCTGCGGGGGTGGAGTGGGTGGGTTTGTAGTCACTGATGGCCTGAATGCCCTGCCACATGCGTCGAGGGTCAGAGTTGGAAAAGTGTCCCTCTATCTTTAGCTTGTAGCAGTGCTTGGCCTTTTGATGCCCCTCTTCAGGTTTGCTCTGGATGTGCTGTAGGCTTGTGCATCTCCTGATCTGAAGGCAGTGTTGCGTGACTTCAACAGGAGTCGCACTTCCTTGTTCATCCAAGGCTTCTGATTTGGATATGTGGTGATCTGTTTCTGGGTTGTAACACTGTCAATGGTGATATTGATATGATCCAATACAGAGGAGGTGTAAGAGTCAATGTCTGTGTGAGCGCCACTGGTGGCTTGAGAAGCAAACATACTCCAGTCTGTGTGTAGAAACCTTTCCTGGAGTGTGGAATCTGCCCCGCAGGCCACACCTTGATGGTCTTCACTGATGGCTTCACACGGTTGATGAGGGGTGCATATTTGGGGTGAGGAACAAAGAAAGGTGATCTGACTGTCCCAGGTGGGGAGGGGTGTCGCAACGTAAGCTCCAGCCATGTTTGTGTAAACATGGTCTAAGGTTTTGTTTCCTCTGGTGTGACAGGAAACATGCTGGTGAAACTTGGGTAGCACTGACTTTAAGTTTGAGTGATTAAAGTCACCTGCAACAATAAAAGCCGCTTCGGGTGATCAGTCTGTTGTTTACTGATGGCTGCGTGAAGTTCTTTCATAGCAAGCTTGGCATCAGCATCCGGGGAATATAGGCTGCAGTTATAATGGTGGAAGTGAACTCCTGCGGTAGATAAACGGTCTACATTTAACCATGAGAAACTCAAGGTTAGCTGAACAATGACTCCCAACAATAGCAGAGTTTGTGCACCAAGCTTTGTTAATGTAAATGCACAATCCACCACCTCTGGTCTTACCGGAGCCATCTAATGTTCTATCCGCCCGGAGTGTGTGGCGTCCCGCTAGCTCAATAGCGGTGTCCGGTATTCCGCTGTTTAACCAGGTTTCCGTGAAGATTAGGACGTTACAGTTCAAAAGTTTCTTGCTGTGTGTGATGCTGGTCAACCAGCATGGTCTTGCTGGTGATGCTGGTCTCACCAGCATCCCAGGTAGCCAGCAGAATCAGGCTGAATGCGGCTGAGTGTCGGCTCACTCGGCTGTGTGCTGGCAGCGGCTTGCCAGAATTGAGCCAGGTCCGGCCTGGCCCAGTAATGGTTGCCAGATTTGGCTTGGTTTTGGATCTGTGGATCTGGCCCGATTCTGGTTGAGAAACGGCACATTTAGCCACATTCAGCCCGACTGTGGGCCAGAAGTCTCAGTCTTAAAATGTCAAAAATTCAGGTTTTACTCCTTATTTGCTCCTTATCTGAATATTTGGTCCCCACAATTAAAAATTAAAAAAATTAAACCTGTACACACACAATCAATCAATTAGGCTGAATTATAAAATTACAAAAATATATATTTTTAAACAAAATACTTTAGAGTTGTAAACCTTTTGCCTGTCAAAGTTATTTATTCAATTTTATTATTATTTTAATTAATATTTCTATTAATTTTTAGGCTGACCTCAAATGGACTTTGCTTATAATTTAAAAATGTTCCCTTAATCTAAATTGACACTTTCTGACTGTGTGTGATTGCAAAAACTGATACCTCAGTAAGAAGTGGTAAACTTTTACAAAATATGATTTCAGATGTTATAATAGTGATTTTATTTTGTCCAAATAAAAGTACCACAGCAAAACTTAGGCTAGTGGGTAGAATGAGCCAATAAGTGATTCTCTGCTGCCATCTTCTGAAATCAGTGAGTGAAACTTTATTATTAATAACTGTAACACTTATATATATATATATATATATATATATATATATGTGTGTGTGTGTGTGTGTGTGTGTGTGTATGCATGCGCCTTTGTTCTGCAGTGAGGGGCTACTGCATTTTTGTGACAAATCAGGACATAGATGTGTATAATGACAAGGGTATGACAGGTATTACAAGGAGAAGGTGACTTTTCAGGACATTACCCCATGTCCCCACTTTTCAAAACGCTTATAAATCACACAGAATGGAGTGTATTGAAAATCTGAAATAGCAGAAAGTCTCCTGTAAGGGGTAGGTTTAGGTGTAGGGTTGGTGTAGGACAATAGCACATACAGTTTGTACAGTATGAAAACCATTACGCCTATGGGATGTCCCCACTTTTCACAAAAACAAACATGCGTGTGTGTGTGTGTGTGTAATTTATTTAATTTAATTTAATTTATTTATTTATTTTTTGCAAGGAAAAATAACATGAGGTAATGATTTAAATGTAGCCTATATCTTAGATTATTAAAAAAAAAAAAATCATTCAATAGATATAAATGTAACTTTGACTATTTGACACCTCACGTGCAAAGCCCGCAAAAGAAGCAGAGGTTATAAAAGCTGCGGTCGTCACATCACGCGCACAGCCGGACTATGAGTGGACATCGCCTGACGGGAGAGCTTTCAGGAGGTAAAGTATTTTTTGTGTACACAAGTATAAAATCGACGGCCTGTCATTTAAATGTACCATAAGCCTACTGCTCACATAAACGAGCCTTTCCGTCTTTATTTTGTACGGCCCGCTCTTCAGCACAGTTAATGCCGTTATATCCGTGACGTCATTTGCGCAGATCTGCTAGAATTGAGAAAACCTCCTTTCGTTTCACATTCATGTCGGTCAAGGTAACGTCAGTTTAAAAAAAATGTAGCCTATATATTCATTTTACAATTAATATTTTCACATTTAAGCAGTGTTGTCTCACAGAGTTGTCTGAGTGACTGAACACTGAACGCACACTCTCTCTCTCTCTCTCATCGTGTGTGAGTGAGCGAGAGACAGAAGACTCACACAAGCCAATGTAGCCTATCCTTATGAGATAATAATAGTAAAAATAATAATATTTCTGCTTTTTAATAACAAATAATTACAATAAAAGTAAAACATGTATGCATGTGTATACACCAGGGAAGAAATAAAAGTCATATTCAAGTAAAATTATAATTATTTTCAATAATGAAAATATTTATTCTTTTTTTCTTTCTTTTTTCAGATTGTCATCCGATTATTGTAAGTGATCAGTCAAGCAGTCATCCTGCATCTTGGATTTGCCATGTTCAGTTTGTACAAACATTATCTGATATTGAGTGAGGCTTTTTCTTTTTCTCCCCTTTGTTTGTGTGTCAGTAGCTGCTGCACCCCTAAGCCTCCACAGCACAGCACACCACACCACACCACAGCACACCACACCACACCACACCACACCACAGCACACCACACCACAGCACAGCACAGCACAGCACAGCACACCACAGCACAGCACAGCACAGCACAGCACAGCACACCAAACCAAACCAAACCACACCACAGCACAGCACACCACAGCACAGCACAGCACAGCACAGCACACCACAGCACAGCACAGCACAGCACAGCACAGCACACCAAACCACAGCACACCACACCACACCACACCACAGCACACCACAGCACAGCACAGCACACCACAGCACACCACAGCACAGCACAGCAAACCACAGCACACCACACCACACCACAGCACAGCACAGCACAGCACAGCACACCACAGCACAGCACAGCACACCACAGCACAGCACAGCACACCACAACACAGCACAGCACAGCACACCACACCACACCACAGCACACCACACCACACCACAGCACACCACACCACACCATAGCATTTTCTTAATTTTTTTATTTAGGTTCATTAAATATATGTAATGCAGCAGTTATTTATTTATTTAACAGGCTTGCATTATCTGATCTGTTTTAAAAGTTATGTATTTTGTAGTTTGTTAGTGAATTTTAATTATTTAATTACACAACATATTATGTGAATAGTGTAATAATGTTCCTGCTACATTTCTTCTAATATTTTTGTGATTAGGAAAATCAGCTTCATGTTTAAATAGGCAAACTTGTGCCACATATATCAGACTGACACACACACACACACACACACACACACACACACACACACACACATATACCAGGACAGCCAGGCACAAGAACAGTTTCTTTCCCCAGGCAATCTACAGAACAGTTAAATGCCTTTTTATTCTCATCTTATGTTTATTGTCTGTGTGTCGTTGTTGTCTCTGTAAACTGGAAGCTTTTGACACTAAAAGAAATTCATGTATATGCAAGCATACTTGGCAATAAAAGCTCTTTCTGATTCTGATTTATATTTTTTATAAATATTAAAAAAAATTTTATTTATTTTTCTGCAAATACTGCAGTGTGCTGGATGGAGAAACTGAGAAGTTTATAAACAGAAGGCATGGAAGAAGAGAGCAGGTCCTACAACAAAGAAATTCTTCTTAAGGTATATGCTCCAAATTTACCATTTACCATTGAGTTCACTGAGATCTGACTAACTGTGTCTATATGTATCCCCTCTTTATCTCTCTCTCCTTTTTTTCTGTTCTCTTTTAGGATAAACTTGAGGTCCTGGGAGTTCTTAGATGTTCTAAAGTGTTTATGCATTTGTTGATGTCAAATTTTCAATAATAAATTCAAATAAATTCTCATAGTTTTTACATTTATATGGTGTCATTCCAACTGGGGGGTTTGAAGGGGGAACTGCACGTGTGTGTGTGTGTTATTTGTGGAAACAACATTGTTAAAAAAAATACTGGCTTTAATAATAAATTTTTTGTAGTTTTTAGAGAACCAATTAATTACATGAACAGTTTTTTTCCATGTAGGCTATATATATATATATATATATATATATATATATATTGTTTTGCTAAATTTTGTTGTTGTTATTAATTAAATTAACATTGGTTTGTATTTCATATACATTTGCATTTGGTATCCAGACTCGGGCCAGTACCGGCAAATTGTATAATCTATGCTGGCGTGATTGTGGCCCGATGCCGGCAGTGTCGGCTCAGTTTCAGCAACCGGACTCGGACCAGCGTACTCGGGCCGATTCTAGCGCGTCATTAATTCACAAGAGTCCGGCAACTGTCCGGGCCGAGCTATTTCTTCCGGCTTGCCGGATTTGGGCTGTTATCGGGCCGGATCATTTTGGCTACCTGGGATACCACCAGCATCTCATGCTGGTCACCAGCGTACCACCAGCATCCCATGCTGGTCACCAGCATACCACCAGCATCCCATGCTGGTCACCAGCGTACCACCAGCATCCCACCAGCATCCCATGCTGGTCACCAGCGTACCACCAGCATACCACCAGCATCCCATGCTGGTCACCAGCATCCCAGCAGCATCCCATGCTGGTCACCAGCGTACCACCAGCATCCCATGCTGGTCACCAGCATACCAGCACCAAAACACAACATATGCTGGTCTTGCTGGTATGACCAGCTATGCTGGTCTATGCTGGTTTTTCCAGCAGGGGTGGTCCAGGGTCACAAATGACTTCATGGACACAGACGTTAGAGCCACAGGTCTGTAGTCATTTAGTCATTAATTTTGGGTTTCTTTGGGATGGGGATGATAGTGGAGTGTTTGAAGCATGAAGGGACTTTGCACAGCTCTAGTGATCTGTTGAAGATCTGTGTGGAGATGGGGCCCATCTGGTCAGTACAGGATTTCAGACAGACTGGTGTCACACTGTCTGGGCCTGGTGCCTTCTTCTTCCGGAAGACCTGGCGCACATCGTCTTTGCTGATTGCAGGTGTGGGGGAGAGGGGGGTTGCTGGAGGTGTTAATGGTTGTGTGGAGAGGTGTTCAGGGCGGGTGTGGGGTGTTTTTTTCGAACCTGCAGTAGAACTCATTCAGATCGTCTGCCAGTTGTTGATTCTCCACAGTGCTGGGGGATGGTGTCTTGTAGTTGGTGATCTCTTTCAGACTTTTCCACACTGATGCTGAGTCACTGGAAGTGAACTGAATCCTTAGTTCTTCAGAATAATTCCTCTTCGCCACTCTGATCTCCTTTTCCAGTGTGTATTTGGCCTGTTTATATACAAGACTTTGTCCCCCTTCCTGTAGGCATCTTCTTTGGCCTGACGGAGCTGTCTGAATTTTGCAGTGAACCACGGTTTGTCGTTGTTGTAGGTTAAATGAGTCCTGGTAGGAATGCACATATCTTCACAGAAACTGATATAAGACGTTACAGTCCCTGTGAGCTCGTCCAGATTGGTGGCAGCAGCTTCAAAAACACTCCAATCGGTAAGGTCGAAACAGGCTTGTAAAACCTGCTCTAATGAGATTTCTCTCCCATTTTAAATTCCTATTCTCCAATGAATGGTTAGATTTTTGTAGATTTTTACAATAAAAGATAAAAAGGATTAATGATACAGATTTATTTTCACAGACGCCTTTGATCATATTTCCCAAGGGTATGAATAATTTTGAGCACAACTGTATATATATATATATATATATATATATATATATATATATATAGGAGACAGTCCCTTCAGTAATCATTTAGCTCAATCTGTAGAAGGACTAAAATAACAGCATTCCATCATGTATGTGCAGTTGATTGAATGTTTGACTTATTCTCTGTTGCAGGTTCAGGCACAATGAGAAGCATTATTCCCAGGAGCAAAGCAAAAGGCACTGACATCTGTGCAATTAACAGATACTATTATATAATCCGCTCTGACCTCGGCTGTTATATGCAGACAAGTGATTTAAATAAATGTTCAGATATCTCTATTTTCAGTCTGCACCCTGATGCCAAAATGGAGACCATTACATTGGTGGAGATAGCTACTTTCACATCATCAATGGAAATTCCTACCGCAGAGTCACAAGCCTGGAGACAGACAGCGATTCTGTAGTTTACAGCCTTCATCCCAACTGTCAGGGTGGAGACCACTACTTCGCAGCCTGTGGCTATTTTTACATCATCTTCCAAGAAAAGGGCACTTACCGAAGAACAACCAACATGACTAAAGACTCGTATGCTGAAGTACACACCCTGCATCCCAAGTTCAGAGACGGTCTGTATTACTGGGGCCCACCATACTACAAGCAAAAAGATGAGAAAACCATACTCAAGGCATTATACAGCGGCTGCTTCTCCTTCCTCAAGCCCACCTCAGAGTTGAGAGTTGAGTTCTGTAGTTCTACACTCAGCAACAGCACTGGTCCTGATCCCAGCAAAGACGAGCACACTGTCAGGGAAGTCTGTCCTGTTCATCCCGATGTTATTAACTTCCTTCCTGGTGGGCTGTCTGTAACTAAAGGCCCAGCCATTAGCATGTGGGAGAATATTAAAACGATAACTAATGACAGCAATACACCGGTGACATGGGAAAAGAAGATCACTAAAAAGGTTGGATACAACAAGGAGAAGATGACCCAGATGACTCGCAACTGGAAAATAGCTGCGTGTAGCTCGATTGAATCTGGAGAGCTTGCAAAGTTAATTGCAAAGGTGCAGGTCTCGCATTCTGCAGAATATGGAGGTTCACATGTCAGCACTGAAGACGAAAGCTGGAAAGACGCAACTGAAGAGGAAGAGAAACTCACATTAGTGCTGAAACCAAAAGAGTCTGTATATCTGTGGCAGTACAAACTGGGTCTTGGTCAAGAATCATTGTTGTTCTGCCGTAATTTAAAGATTACCGATGTGCCAAACCGTCCAACTGAAGTCCCGCTGGCACCCGCGTAACCATGAATATCAACATATCAGGATTGCTTAACGCCAAGGATAACCAACTGCTACAGTTAAAAACTATATAACTCAAATAATTATATAGATATCTGCATGTACTGGTTAAAATGAGTCAGGAATCATTTAAAATAGCAGAGAGAGGAGAGCATGTTCTCGGTGTAAAACAACGATCATTTGTGGATTATACGTCATGATTTGCCTGCGTGTTGGAGTGCTTATCCGTTTGTCTGTAGTTTAATCATTACAATGTATTTTCCTCATGTCTCCACAACTGTACAGACTTGAATCAAATTCAGAACAAAACATATCTTCGATTTTTTTTTTATTTAAAGATTGCTGATGAGTCAAACCCTCCAACTGAAGTCCCGCTGCCACCCGTGCAACCATGATCATCAACATATCAGGATCGCTGATCTCCACGGATAACCAAGTGCTACAGTAAATCCTTTAACTATAACTCCTCAAATAATTATATTGATATCTGCATATACTGTGTAGCACCTTAGTGGACAGACACAAAATTAAGTTCGTTACAGCACATTCCTTATCAGAATTTAAGGAGCTTTCTCTTGGCCACACCGAGCCGTAAAATTGACAAATGACCAACACAACGCCCAATCGTCTGACTAGCTTCCTGCCATGCGCTCCTTATCCCCTCATGAGATCCATAAAACACCAAAGATCTGAGGAAAACATCGGGATGTATTCCAGAACAGGACGTCACTGTTGTTTCTTATCACTTAAACATAATTTAACCAGGACGGGACAAGAATCTCCTGGTGCCTTTAACCATAATTCAATGATGGTATCAACAAGAAAAGACAGATATACGTTGACCAGACGCTCAACAAACCTACACCACGGACATTCCAATGACCTCAAGAACTTTCCTCTTTGTTCTCCCGCTTTCCAAAGGAATGCGCTCTCTCTCCCCCTTCTTGGGCAAAGAACACCCAAACTTTTATTGACTTTGCTAAAAGGACAATCAGTAATGACTGCTGCTATTGAAGCAATATACTCAAGAGACAATATATATTAATGTCGTATTTTATGCCTTATAAGCTTGTTGTGGTTATTAGGATTTAGGATATTTTAATCTATGCGTTAACCGTTTAGTAGATAAAATTAGTATATGTATTCGGTATGCCAAATACGTCATGTTTGATTTTGAATCAACACTTGTTTCGATAGCAATAATGTGATGAGGACGAATGTTGACTTTTAGCATCATAAGGCATGATTATAACACTTTATAGAAATCTGCTAGGATATTTCCTCCTTGTGACATATTTATTAGCAGATAATATATGCACGGAAAGAGGCCGTGCGGTGCAGGGCGGGGCTCCGCCCTACAGAGACAATGTGATTGGATCAAACAGTGAATGGGATGGACTCAAATCAGTCCGATAAAACAGACACTCAGCTTTGCATAGCTCGCTCGCTGCTGGAAAACTTTGGCTGTGCTTCCACTGATCACGCTGCGAAGCACTCGCAGACTTAACATCAGGTCAGTCATCCAAGACTTCAAAACTCTGTCAAACTTCTGACCGAAGAAACTTTAACACCTGAAGCCGTATGAACTCGAAACAAACTTCCTAAGAGCATCATCACGTCACGACAGAAGCCAACCAACCACGACTGGGCTTCCCCCAGTGACATCATGTCAGATGACATCAGTGGCCTCAGAGATTCCCTTCGATCATGTGGAGACCCGTGAGGAAATCAACCGATCAGCCTTCAACTCAACTTAAAGCAAGTAAACAAACAAACAATCTCTATGTCTTGCAGAGCTGATTTGAATGAATCTTTAAGAGTAAAGTCAAAGCCTCTGTTTGTGACTCCTCAGGTCGAATTTACAATACTCTTGGAAAAGAGTATTAGAACCTTAAAAACTTTCTTCAAATTGCTTTCACCTTGCCGGAGCGTGTGTATGTATGTGTATGTATGTGTGTTTTGTTAGTATTGTATCAGAATAGCAAATAAACTCTCGTTTCATTTATAAAAGAATGGTTTGGTGCTGTGATTTTCAAGTTTGAAAATATTTGCCAAAGATCGTGTTACCTGTTACTCAAAATTTATCGTGGCCACGAAATAAACAGAATTGCTAAGATATACTGGTTTAATGCTTGCTGGACGAGTTGTTAATAAAGTATAAATTATACGTTTTGATTAATATCAATTAATCAGATCAAATCAGATCGATTTCCTAAAGCTAAAATTCAAAATAAAAGCAAATAAAAGTTAATTCTTTTACAACTGCTTAAAATGAGCCTGGAATCATTTAATATAGCAAAGATTTTTCAGTTACAGATGATGTAAATACAATTACTGAAACTCTGTGTTCATGATTAAAATAATCTGACAATGCTACTTTAAATCTCACGAAAAATTAAATAACACTGCATACCGCTCTTGAAGTCTTGGTGTTTTGCTGTCATTCTGTTTCTTTACACTGTGCTGTCTGGGAATGTGGATTTGTCAAACATACTGTAGCATTTGGACCAATCAGACACACAATTTTGCATTTGATTTAATAAATCAATTAGTTATTAGATTAACAAATGGTCACAGACCCCTCACCCAATACATATACCAGTAGGACTGTCAAGGACTTCAGGCCCCTGGTCCCATGGCAACCCATCAGATAACACTAGTTTTATTGCTCAAAGGAATGCAAATGGCCGAGCAACACTCACTTCATATCCCCTTTAGGAAAAAGACATTATGCCATAAAATGGACTCTTCTTTAATTAATTCATAGAAAAACCTTTCTTTGAATGAGCACACATATCATTAGGTCATTGTGTATATTATTACTGTTCTTATATATGTTTTTGTGTATTGTATACTGTTTTAAGCATGCTTATAATAGATCACTAATTAATATCACTCTAACTGTAACATGTTTGGTCTCTATCAATTCGTCATCGGATGATCTAATTGAGAGTGAATATTACATGTTGATACCTATGCAGAATATTAATGTCCTAAGAATCTTTTATAGTTTTTATATCAATGTCCAATCCAACCCCTTTGCAAATTAACATGCTCTGAGACAAAGGCCATAAACCCCCAGTATTTCCAAACTCCGCTTGGAAATTCAGCCTTTCTCATTGGTCAAGCCCATCCTGAGAGGTGTGACTCTTCGCAGACCTTAAAGAGCTCACGCACAGTTCCCTCTTGCGCACTCTCTTCTGCTAAAAATCCTGGACTGCTGCCCGTGTGGAGAGCCTGAGCCGGTGCGGCGTGCCCGGTGGGCTCCAGCATATCTCAGTCTGCGGTTCTGTTAGATTTTAGAAGGATGTGAGCTAGAACTCTTCTGACACACTTAAGTTTTGTCCCAGGCCTTGCAGCCTTGACTTTCCATTCAACCAAAGCTCTTTGGACCTCAGAACACAGAATAACATCTTGTGGAATTCATCACTCTTCAACCCGCAAGAACGTGATCGCGAGTCCAAAACCTTGAAACCATCAAGACTTGTCATCCGAGACTGCATTCCAGACACACACCAACAGCCATGGAAGTGCAAGTATGGTACATCTAACTAAACGAAGCAGAGGTTCAGTATAAGCTATAGACCCCGTTATAAAAGGCGCTGATGGTTTTATTCAGGCGGTTAACTGACTCTTTCCATAACTGCATTCTGTTTTCTCTAATGGCTTCATTCATCCACTTTAGCTCCCCTTTGTATGTACGTACGCGTGAGTGTATGTATATTTTTTTTAGATTAGTTATGCGTGTTAGCGTTTAGTTAATAAAAGTTGTGTGCACAAATTACATGAGTTTCTGGTTCTGCCTTGCAAATTAATGTCCCTTTACGATTTTGACCCTCGCTACATGCTGTAATGCATTAATACTTAAGAAAGTATTTTCTGTGGCCATGAAAGTATCCTTTCTTAGAGTTGATTTGAACTTGCACTGAATGGTCGCTGGACGACCAGATCAGTTGATGGCAATTTAATTCTGCTACAGTTATTACTGTCAGCCGATATAAATAATTGTAATTAATCATAATTAATTGTAATTATTTATATACAATTCCCTTTTAAGCTAATTTGCTACACTGGCGTTTGTCTCTCAAACAGTGCTTTATTTTCGAGTGTCCCTCTGTGTAAATCAATATATGGAATTGTACCACGGAAACTAGTTTTGTCGATTAGTGATATTTCTCTTGAACCCAAAATCCAAGACATGTTGTCAAAATGGCCCTAGTATGAGTTTTTATATTTATAACATACGATATTTAGTAATATATTCAGCGCGGCTGCCAACAGTTCAGCCCACAGCTAGAGTTACACACTTGGGTAAAGTTGGTTTTATATTTGCACATTCGGACTATTGCATTCAATTACTTTGTTAACCGCACTACATTGGACATTCAGCGGACATTCGCAAGTAAATTCCCATTTTGATCGATTGTGGGAAAAAAATGTAGTAGGCTGACAATGATGTAGCTGATTAGAATTAGCAAAAAATAACTTTATGCACATATAATTAGAAAGTTATTGAACGCGGAAATGTGTGAATGTTGTGAATGTGCGAATATAAAACCAACTTCACCCAAGTGAGTTACGCGTGTCTCTAAGCAACACACTGAACAAATCCAGGGATTTGAACGAATCGGTTGAGTGATTCAGTGGCCCATTCTTGCTTTTTCATGAACGAATCAACTGTTTTGAATGAATCAGTTCAATGAACGATTCTGTGATAAAGCAGTGATTTGCCACCACTTACTGGCGGCATTAACGTCATAGTCTACATGCTTATGTTACACTAGTGATGTATATGTAAAATATTCCTTTTCAATGTACTTAAATTTAATTTGTTCTTTTCAGTTTTACCCTACTTCCAGTCATCCATTAAACAGAGTGAACCGAGTATCTGCTTCAGCGTGGTGATTGGTAGAGGAGTTATTTGTCTGTCAATGTATGCAAGGTGCATTGTGGTGGCAGAACAGTTGTATCAATAAAAAGGAGTCTAGTATTAACAAATACTTCTGCTTAAGTAATATTTGCATTATATATTGCACTTGTTCAAATTAATTCAGCAAAATTTATACATACAGTGAGGAAAATAAGTATTTGAACACCCTGCTATTTTGCAAGTTCTCCCACTTAGAAATCATGGAGGGGTCTGAAATTGTCATCGTAGGTGCATGTCCACTGTGAGAGACATAATCTAAAAAAAAAAAAAAAGGAAATCACAATGTATGATTTTTTAACTATTTATTTGTATGATACAGCTGCAAATAAGTATTTGAACACCTGAGAAAATCAATGTTAATATTTGGTACAGTAGCCTTTGTTTGCAATTACAGAGGTCAAACGTTTCCTGTAGTTTTTCACCAGGTTTGCACACACTGCAGGAGGGATTTTGGCCCACTACTCCACACAGATCTTCTCTAGATCAGTCAGGTTTCTGGGCTGTCGCTGAGAAACACGGAGTTTGAGCTCCCTCCAAAGATTCTCTATTGGGTTTAGGTCTGGAGACTGGCTAGGCCACGCCAGAACCTTGATATGCTTCTCACAGAGCCACTCCTTGGTTATCCTGGCTGTGTCCTTCGGGTCATTGTCATGTTGGAAGACCCAGCCTCGACCCATCTTCAATGCTCTAACTGAGGGAAGGAGGTTGTTCCCCAAAATCTCGCAATACATGGCCCCGGTCATCCTCTCCTTAATACAGTGCAGTCACCCTGTCCCATGTGCAGAAAAACACCCCCAAAGCATGATGCTACCACCCCCATGCTTCACAGTAGGGATGGTGTTGTTGGGATGGTACTCATCATTCTTCTTCCTCCAAACACGTTTAGTGGAATTATGACCAAAAAGTTATATTTTGGTCTCATCTGACCACATGACTTTCTCCCATGACTCCTCTGGATCATCCAAGTGGTCATTGGCAAACTTAAGTCGGGCTGGACATGTGCTGGTTTAAGCAGGGGAACCTTCCGTGCCATGCATGATTTCAAACCATGACGTCTTAATGTATTATCAACAGTAACCTTGGAAACGGTGGTCCCAGCTCTTTTCAGGTCATTGACCAGCTCCTCCCGTGTAGTTCTGGGCTGATTTCTCACCTTTCTTAGGATCATTGAGACCCCACGAGGTGAGATCTTGCATGGAGCCCCAGTCCGAGGGAGATTGACAGTCATGTTTAGCTTCTTCCATTTTCTAATGATTGCTCCAACAGTGGACCTTTTTCACCAAGCTGCTTGGCAATTTCCCGTAGCCCTTTCCAGCCTTGTGGAGGAGTACAATTTTGTCTCTAGTGTCTTTGGACAGCTCTTTGGTCTTTGCCATGTTAGTAGTTGGATTCTTACTGATTGTATGGGGTGGACAGGTGTCTTTATGCAGCTAACGACCTCAAACAGGTGCATCTAATTTAGGATAATAAATGGAGTGGAGGTGGACATTTTAAAGGCAGACTAACAGGTCTTTGAGGGTCAGAATTCTAGCTGATAGACAGGTGTTCAAATACTTATTTGCAGCTGTATCATACAAATAAATAGTTAAAAATCATACATTGTGATTTCTGGATTTTTTTTAGATTATGTCTCTCACAGTGGACATGCACCTACGATGACAATTTCAGACCCTCCATGATTTCTAAGTGGGAGAACTTGCAAAATAGCAGGGTGTTCAAATACTTATTTTCCTCACTGTATTTAAACACATTTTGACATGCTGTCATTAAACATCACTCGGAAGAAGTACATTTTTAGTAGATATAAAATTATTTAAAGAGTAAATATTCTGTCATTTTTCACTGAAGGAAATCTCAATAATTTTAATATGGCTTTACTGTAGTTACATTAATTATATTTGATTAAACCCTGTCATATTTGATAATCTGAAGCTGATTTCAGTCTCGTGAGGAACCGATTATATTTATGATTCATAAAGCATTCAGACATTTCACATATTCATCAGCTTTATTTATTCCGTGCTTTGTACAATACAGATTGATTCAAAGCATCTTTACAGTGATAAACTAGCAATAGTTATTACATATTAATCAAAGTCTGATCTCAAGATGATTTATTGTGTTTTATCATTTGCACAAAAACAATAGAGAAAAATCAAATGAATGATAACATGAATACGGTCTAAATGAATGATTGATCGTACTGTCTATATGAGGATTTCTGACACACATTTATTCTGATAATTAATTCATTCTGATGTTATTTGACTGACACAGTATTAATGTCATGAAGAGACTCTGTATCTGTAATCGCCCCCTATACCCTCAAATAGGGCACTATTCGAGGGGACAGCCATTTTTAGTGGTGTCCGAAACCATAGTGGACGTATTCGAGTGCACTCGTTCAATCCCACAATGCACAGCAATAATGAGAGTACAACCAATGTACACTCAACGGCTAGAGAATCCCAAAAATGCACTGTGAGAGTCGTGCGCTGAATGAATCTTGCCAGAAGATGGCGCCCGCAGCTGAATCATCCATTTATTCGTTTAACAACACGTGCTCATCCACAGCGTACAAGCGTAATACAACACAGGTACAAATTCATTGCAAATTGATTATTCAATTATTTAACCAGAGTCTATATATAATTTCCATGACAGTGTTCAAGATAAATCCTTTAATCTTACTACTGGAGCTGCCAGTTTTAAATGATTGTTAAACAGCAGCACACACTATGCAAATAAACAAATACTATGCAAAGCGGCAGTCCTTCCGGTGCACTGTGTCCGAATTCACTCACTCGTTTTCATTCACTCCTTCAAGTGAACTGAATAAGTGACCTAATATAGGGAATAGTGAATGAGGTTTTAGGGGGCGATTTTGGATACAGACACTGTTACTGATTTATCATGCAGCTCAAAGCATTATGGGAAGAATCTCTTGTCAGTCTATTCTGATTCATCAACACAGTTTCACTGATGATCCAGTACCAACCCAAAACCCAGGATAGAGCGGCTGAGTGAATGTGGTCTGGACCGTGTGGATGAGGCTCATTGTGTCAGAGACGCTGTAGAAGGACAGAGTTCCTGCACCGTGATCCACATACACTCCTATTCTACTGCTGATGGGCTTCACAGGGAGATCATTCTGTATGCTATTGTGTCTGAAATAGTAACTGTCAGCATTGCAGATGAAACTCCAGGACTTATTATTACGTCCAAGCAAACACTCAACACCCTTTCCTTCCTGCTGATACTCTTATATGACACTGCTATATCCACTTTTCCACTCCACTCAATCTCCCAGTAACAGTGTGGACTCACACTCTCTCTACACAACAGCTGGTCCCAATGATCAAATCTGTCTGGATGATCAGGATACGACTGATGCCCACGTGTCACCTTTCTGTTCTCCTCAGACAGAAAGAGTTGAGTGTGTGCAGTGTTTGGATCCAGTGTGAGAGAACGGGCATCTGAACACAAGAACAGAGACATTTATAACACAACAACAATCACTACAGCTCGCTGTCTGTCTGTGTGTGTATGTGTGTGTGAGTGAGATAGAGAGAGTTGTGTGTGTGTCATTATTCAAATCATCATTTATATGATTAAATTTTTTTCTGCTTGTTTTCTTAGTTACTTACATTGTAGGAAGTCGTTCCTGGTCCAGTTGTTGACTGTGAAATCAAGAACAGAGTCACATTCAGTCAGTAAACAAACACAGACACACACTCACACACACACTCACAGTGCAGTGCGATTCATCAAATATCTTCAGCTATGATTTTGGCTTAAATGATTGATTATAAAGATAAAATGCCATCAAACCATGCTTTAAACAGACTTGCAATATTCTAAAACATGCTAGCGTCATGCTAAGAAAGTGATAAAGAGAGAGATAAAAAAAGCGCTATATAAATAAAGGTGACTAAAGAGATGCTAATCATGTTAGCATCATGCTAACTACATAATGGGCCCGGTGCACAAGATGGCGCTGGTGAGCTTCGGCGACGCGAGTGTGTGCATACTTACTTCCGGTCTTGTGACGTTTGCATTTACTGTAAGGGAAACTTACATACGAAACTTGGCTAGATAGATATAATTAATGTTTTTCAAATTAAATAGCGGATAGTGGTATATCAAAGAAAAGAAAACATCCTCCCTACATTATTGTGTACCTCTGTGTGGAAATTCATCAAGATACAACGTGGCGATCGCTTCACTCTTCTGTTGATTATGCGGTTCAGCATTAGTCAGTATACAGGATCTCTTCATTCAAACACAAACCACTCAAATGTGCAATACTGTACATTTTCAGAGAGTTGATTTTGTTTTGACTGCTATTTATAAGATCATAAGGTTTGCGACTGTCAAACAAGACGCTCAGAGATTTCTGCATGTATTTTTATTAACTTTATTTGATGACACAATTTATAACTGTAACTGTACAATTTAACAATGTAATTATGGTAAGTTTGCATTAATTAAAAGATCGGTGAGGACTTCCAGTATGGCGTCAGGGCGAGTGGCAGTATAGAGTGAGAGCTCTCAGACAAACAAATTTAATTCATTATATTCTTTGAAATGATCGAGTAAACATGGAAGGGGAGAAACAACGAAAGGCTAGTAAATGCAGTCGCTTTGAGAGATAATGCACTAATCCAATATAGGCTAATGATAAATGAAGTACAACAGTTATTGTTTCCTAATATTTTCTATATACCCTTGTTATTTTGTATTTGTAACATCTGATCAGGCTCCCATCCTTCAGAGGGAGCCCTCACCTGAATATTGAACTCTGTCCACTTCCTGTTCCTGCCACATCAGTTCCTGTCTTGTCATTTCCTGTCACCATGTATTTAAGCCATGTGTTTCCACTACCATTTTGCGAAGTATTGCCAGTTCCACTGCCTTACTAAGCGTTCTTTCATGCAATTACTGTTGTTTATTGTTATGACCATTGCTTTGTTGTCCTGACTCCGCTCCTGGATTACTGTTTTGGAAAAAGGTTGTATCACCCATCAAACTCTTCCCATACAACTCAGAGTTGGTCTTTTTCACATTGAAGAAGTCACTTTCTATGTCATCTCATCACCTCAAAACCCTACTCACAATCCACAGTTTTCATGGAAGGAGAAGGAATTGATCCATTGGTCTCCTCATTGTCATACCCACTGCCTGGACCTGCCCACTAAAGTTACAGTCTGCACTACCCAACTCATCATGAATCTCTTTCCTTTGCCAGATAACACCCCCAATGAGTATGCAGACCTAGCCGAGGTATTTAGTAAAGAGAAGGCCACCAAATTGCCACCACATCGCCCCTGGGACTGTGTCATTGATCTTCTTCCTAACACTTCTCCCCCTAAAGGCCGTGTTTATCCCCTTTCAATTCCTGAAACCAAGGCCATGGAAAAATATATTGAAGAAGCGTTGTCGTAAGGATTTATTAGACCATCCACCTCTCCTGCAGCATCTGGGTTTTTCTTTGTTGAAAAGAAAGATGGAGGCCTACAACCCTGTATTGACTATCGAGCACTCAACGCAATCACTGTGAAGAATCGCTATCCTTTGCCTCTTATCCCATCTTCTCTTGAACAGTTGCGGGAGGCAACCCAGTATTTCACCAAGTTGGACCTCAGATCTGCCTACAATCTCATCAGAATCCGGGAAGGTGATGAATGGAAGACAGCTTTTCTCACCACCAGGGGGCACTACGAGTACTTGGTTATGCCATATGGGCTGGCCAATGCACCTTCAGTTTTCCAGTCCTTTGTTAATTAAGTTTTCAAAGACCTCCTGAATAAGTGTGTGATTATCTACAGAGACGACATCCTTGTCTACTCGCGCTCCATTGAAGAACATATCATTCATGTCAGAACTGTCTTGACCCACCTGCACCAGAATAACCTTTTTGTTAACCCTCTGGGGTCGACAAAACGCATATATGCGTTTTGAAGCAGATTTTCCTGATAAGGCCGAAATGAGCTTGAATTACTCTGCCATTTTTGATCGTACAGATAAGAGCAATACACCATTCGAATCTGTAAGGGGTCTACTTTTATTTGTATACACTCATAATAACAACTAAACTTTGTGCTTTTGAAGAATAAAGAAAACAAACAGGGTGCGCTCTCTGTCTTCTTCGTCTCCGCGAACTGCTTTTTGAAACATGTCATTAGCCATATCACCCTGCAGCCCAAGACTGGTTGCCCACTGAAGCTAAGCAGGGTTGAACCTGGTCAGTACCTGGATGGGAGACCTCCTGAAAAAGCTAGGTTGCTGTTGGAAGAGGTGTTAATGAGACCAGCAGGGGTGCTCACCCTGTGGTCTATGTGGGTCCTAATGCCCCAGTATAGTGACGGGGACACTATACTGTCAAAAAGCACCGTCTTTTGGATGAGATGTTAAACCGAGGTCCTGACACTCTGTGATCATTAAAAATCCCATGGCACTTCTTGTAAAGAGTAGGGGTGTAACCCCGGTGTCCTGGCAAAATTCTCTCCACTGGCCCTTATCAATCATGGCCTCCTAATAATCCCCATGCACTTGATTGGCTCTACAACACTCTCTCCTCTCCACCTGTAGCTGGTGTGTGGTGAGCGCACTGGCACCGTTGTCCTGTGGCTGCCGTCGCATCATCCAAGTGGATGCTGCACACTGGTGGTGGTTGAGGAGAGTCCCCCCCAAATGATTGTAAAGCGCTTTGGGTGTACAGCAATACAAAATAAAGTGCTATATAAATGCATAATTCATTCATTAAAATTAACTGTAACTCAGCAAATACTCAACACAGAGACTTGGGAGTTATGTCTATAGAAAGCTTGACATGTGTACTGTTAAATGAAGTAAGTCTTACCGAAAACAAATATTCTGTGATAAAGTAATCCGTATGAAACCAAGGACATGTCCAGTTTTTCCGTCTGCTTTCATTACCTCTAATTAGGTCACGCCCACGCGCTGCTCGCGCTATTGTTATTACAAATCTCCACTCGAGCCACGCGGCATGTAAACGCCCACACCACCACATTCATCTCGGATACTTTTCAGTTTTGGAAGAACACGCTGTGAGGAATAAGCCTTGTATTTACCCCCAGAAGACGCGCTGAGAGGAAAAAGCTTTGTTTACCTCACAAACAGAACGCGAGCGCAGCTGGAGCCGGCGGAGGAGGAGATACTTTATACCCAGTAAGTAATGTTTCTTATTGGCATTCGATAATGTGTTGTGACAAAGTTGAACACAATTAATAGTTGAACTTTTCCCAAACTATAACTCCAGAATAAAATGTGTAAAATCGAGTGCAACATTTTGAAATATGATGGGCAACCTTTCATTGCATTTAAATGTTGCACGACGTGAGGATAGCTTTATTTATTTTGAATAGTAAAAATACGTAGGCCTATATATTATAATAAATATAATGTACTGTTTTTGCTGTAATTTGGATCAAATGAATGCAGGCTTGGTGAGCTGAAGACACTTCTTAAAAAAAAAAAAACATTACAAATCTTACTGTTTAAATAATTTTACTGGTAGTGTATGTATTGTCACCATGTTTGCTTTGTCTTTGTCCGTTCATTGTGTTACTCACGTCTGTTTTGTGTTTTCTCATGCAGTTTCTGCTGTCTCCTGTTTTCCTGGGTTCCAGTTTCCTGCCACTGTTTTGGATATTTTGGATATTGCACCCACAATGTCTTGACTCTTCTGTTGTTTATTTGTTTGTTTGTTCCTAATAAACTGTTTAACTGCACTCACAAGTGAATCTCAAGTTATTTTATGTGATAGTTATATGTATACACATTTCTTTCTTCCTCACATTCTTTCTTGTAGCAATTCCCACTCAGTCACATGGACTGAATGGCTCATTATGGAGCTCATTATGCGGGTCTTTGTCTTCTCAGGTGTGAGTCACAGCATTATCCAGGATAGTTCACGCCCTCTCGCATAGAGCCTTTCTACTCAAAAAGTGACTTAGAAACTTTAAATCAATATATTGTTTTCTGTGAGCAAGTAAACAAGATGATTTACATATCATTTTGAAGCAAATATTCTAGGCTACAAGATCCAGTTCTCAAAAGTCTTGTGCACAAATGTTCTGTATGTGTTTTATGGCCTTATTTCAGTTACTTTAAAATTTTAGTTTTTTTCTAACCACGCACAAACGTCGTTTTCTCAAAATAACAAACACGTACGTACATGCTGCTCACATATTATTGTAGCCCAGTTTGTGCTGAATACAGTGTTTTTAGACTTTAGCCATTAAAATGTTTATAAGTAACTGAAAAAAGCACAAATGTGAGGGCATGTCAAAACATCCCCGGGGCCCCAAAACACCCTCAGACCCCAGAGGGTTAACTGTTACACTTCCCTTCACTATCAATCTCCATTGTTGATTCTCCTTCGTGACTCTCCACTGCTGGTTACAGGTCCTGTAAACATTCACTGTGATTAGTCTTCTGTCACGTGACATGATTAGTCAGTCAACTTACCTGTCTGTGCACTGATAACAAATACAAAATAAATAAAAACAAAAAAACACTGCATTTTGAGTTTCAACTCTCTTCTCAGTCTAGTATAGCTTAAAAGGATAGTTCACCCCAAAAAAAGAGGTGATTAACTGCACTGCTGGTGTGGGCACAGTTATAAGATCTATACGAAGAGCAGCATGCTGCTCAAGTTACTGGCAGAGGAATAATCAAAATACACTTTGAATTTTATTTTAAAACGTTTTTTTAGTATGTTTATAAATCTCCCATTTCTACAATTTATTCAGTGCACACTATAATCATTGGATTTAAACCTAGATGATTGAACATGAACAGTTATTTTTGAATAATCAACTCTTGAAATATTCCTTCATTTAAATAACTTCACTTAATTTGGAGAGATACTTACCCTTTTTAATTCTAATGCTCTTTAAAGAGATGGATTTTTGCATTTCTTTAATAAAAAAAAGGCATTTTGCATATTAAACATCCCATACACATTTTATATGCTTTTCTGCACTCATAACTGATTAATGTTTGGAAATTTAATTTTGGTATCTTTAGATTAAGGAGTCAGTCTGTGATCAATCAATAAGTCACAACAATCCCGCGCTATATGGACACTGCCAATGTAATGCAGGCACAGTGATTGCATGTTAATACCGAGTCTAAATGCAGCCTAAGAAGAACAATAGTATTGCCTTTTAGTTCTGTTAAAAATGTCATTATTTACTCACCCTCATGTGAAACAGATTTAACAGAAGCAAAACCGTGCATGCTTGATTTAAGGGAAAACAACTATTTAAATATGAATTCTACGTGTCTCTTTGTTAATGAATGGCGCAGACGCATGGTTTTGTTTACTACTTGTACTGAAGCACACGTGACGCTCCCTGTGATATTAACGTCTGCTGTCTCACTAATGAGGACATAAATACATGAACATCTCCAGAACTGCTCTGAGAGTCACTTCATGTAAAATGTTTCATTTGAGTAAAATTATCCACACATCACACAGAAATGTAAAGGCAAAGTCCCTTTCAGTCTTTGGTAAAGGTATTCAAGGCAACCCGTCAAAATAAAAGTTTGGTTTAAGATGAAGACATTGCGGCAGAAATATATTACTGTTGTTCAGTAGAATGTACGGAATAGGCTACTACTACTACTAAAATGATTAAAACCTTATTTTTAAGGAATAATCATACAATATTTCTTTAATGTTTTATTTGTAATATTAAGCAGATCTCTTAGAAGTGGTGAACGCCTCACTTCTTTCTGGGACTTTTCCAAACTCCCTTAAAACTGCAGTTGTTAAGCCCCTTCTGAAAAAGCACAATCTTGATAACACAATGTTAAGCAACTATAGACCAATATCAAATCTTCCTTTCATAGGTAAGATTATTGAAAAGGTAGTTTTTAATCAGCTGAACAACTACTTAAACTCAAATGGATACCTGGACAATTTTCAATGTGGTTTCCGAGCACATCACAGTACAGAGACGGCGCTTATTAAGATAATAAATGATATTCGCTTCAATTCTGATTCTGGCAAAATATCAGTGCTGGTACTACTAGATCTTAGATCTTTGCTGCGTTTGACACTGTTGATCATAACATACTTCTAGAGACTGGAAAACTGGGTCGGGCTTTCTGGGATGGTACTCAAATGGTTCAGGTCAAACTCAGACTTATGCTCTCCTATACTCGCATAATAACGTCTCCCTTCTAAGTGGACGTCCATGACATGAGGAGTCCCACAAGGCTCAATTCTTGCACCGCTCTTGTTTAGCCTGTATATGCTCCCACTAAGTCAAATAATGAGAAAGAACCAAATTGCCTATCACAGCTATGCTGATGATACGCAGATTTACGTAGCCTTATCTCCTAATGACTACAGCCCCATTGACTCCCTCTGCCAATGCATTGATGAAATTAACAGTTGGATGTGCCAGAACTTTCTTCAGTTAAACAAGGAGAAAACTGAAGTCATTGCATTTGGAAACAAAGATGAAGTTATCAAGGTGAATGCATACCTTGACTCTAGGGGTCAATCAACTAAAAACCAAGTCAAAAATCTTGGGGTGTTTCTGGAGACAGACCTTAGTTTTAGTAGTCATGTCAAAGCAGTAACTAAATCAGCATACTATCATCTCAAAAACATTGCAAGAATTAGATGTTTTGTTTCCAGTCAAGACTCTGAGAAACTTGTTCATGCCTTTATCACCAGCAGGGTGGACTATTGTAATGGTCTCCTCACCGGCCTTCCAAAGAAGACCATTAGACAGCTGCAGCTCATCCAGAACGCTGCTGCCAGGATTCTGACTAGAACCAGAAAATCTGAGCATATCACACCAGTCCTCAGGTCCTTACACTGGCTTCCAGTTACATTTAGGAATGATTTTTAAGTACTTTTACTCGTTTATAAATCTCTAAATTACCTAGGACATTAATACATTGCAGATATGCTCACTGAATATAAACCTAACAGACCACTCAGATCATTAGGATCGAGTCAGTTAGAAATACCAAGGGTTCACACAAAACAAGGGGAGTCTGCTTTTAGCTATTATGCCGCCCGCAAACCAGCTTCCAGAAGAGATCAGATGTGTTAAAACATTAGCCACTTTTAAATCCAGACTCAAAACTCATCTGTTTAGCTGTGCATTTGTTGAATAAGCACTGTGCTACGTCTGAACTGACTGCACTATGTATAATAATTTTCTTTTCTAAAATGTTTTAAATTCTTTTTAAATAAATTTTTATATAATTTTGTTTTTATTGTTGTAGTTATTATTATTTTTTAATTCCTTGTTTTTATTATAATTTTTCCTTTTATGTAAAGCACTTTGAACTACCACTGTGTATGAAATGTGCTATATAAATAAACTTGCCTTGCCATGTCCCAGGCACGATGCAGGCACTCTTTGAAAGAACTGACATATTCTGACACTGGCACAGGCGAATGATTTTCAGAAAGCAGCTGTTCACTCAGCATTTTCATCGGGCCGCGAACAGTGAGGCCAAACACAAGGTCAGCAGGACTAAACCTGGTTGATTCCTGCACAGACTCACGAGTGGCAAACAGAAGGAAGGGAAGCCCCTCATCCCACTCTCTCTGTTTCAACACAGTATGCATGCATCATTGCTTTTAAGGTCTGATGATACCGCTCGAGTGCACCCTGCGACTCAAGATGAAATGCACTTGACATGCGGTGCAACACTCCCATTTCAGTTAACATTTGCGTGAATTTCTTTGAGGTAAAGTTTGAACCTTGATCTGTTTGGATCTCTTTGGGAACCCAAACGTGGTGCAAAACTTCACAAGAGCCTTAATCACAGCAGGGGACTTAATTGTGCACAAAGGAACTGCTTCAGGGAACCTGGTTGCTGTGCACATGATGGTCAGCATGTACTGGTAACCACACTTTTGGTTTTAGGCAGTGGACCTACACAGTCTAATATCAACCATTCAAACGGTTCAGCCAAACCTCTGACATATCTCACAAGTTCTGCAAAACTCTGCTAGTGAGGACTTGCACCCTGGCCAGAAGTACTTTGTTATACGGTGAAAGGTTTTATTGACACCTAAATGCCCTGCAAGTACATTTATGTGGGCAAGTTTAAGCACTTGTGGACGATAAGCAGCAGAAAGGACAACTTGATGAACTATTATCATAATCCTCTGGCTTCCATTTCCTCATTAACACCCTGTTATCACAGTAGTAGGCAATTCTAGCTTTAGGCACCTTCTTACAGTCAAGGGCAGCATCAAAACATAGAGTAAGAGATGGGTCTGCCGTTTGTGCAGCAATTAGGTATGGACTTTGATTGTACATATTGGTAAACAAGAAACAATCCCAGCAAGTTGTTTTGAGACATTCGTCATTCAAACATAAATAAAGAAAGACATTTGTTTGCATCTATTTCCGCTTGCATGGACTTTGTTTGTACGCGTCCTAGAATTTGCTCACTTATATTACCTTACCTTACTGGAAAGCCGTTACAGATATAGTTTGCAACAACGCAGTCTTTTTAGTTTTAGCCTCAGCATTTTTCTTTTTCTAAGCTTGACACTCAGCAATCAGATGACCTTGGTCACGGCAGTAAAAGCAGGAACGTTTGTCTCTTCCACCTGAAGAGGCAGACTTGTTGTCCCTATTTCCATTACTTTTTGACATATACGGAGATACACGTGACAAATCTTGTATCGTATTTTTATTAGCAAGCGGAATATTTGATGATCGGCCAGACAGAAACACATTATGGTGCGTCAAAACAAATTTGTCTGCTAACACAGCAGGATCCAACCACAAATTTACTTTTTGCTCATTTAAATGAATGACGACACCCTTGGAAAGACCGGTTTTAAGATCCTCCAGTAAGATCAACTCTTGCAACTGCTCAGAAGTAGTGGTTTTACTGGAGAGTAGAGTTGGGCGGTATATCGAGTTTGTACGATATATCGATATATTCTTTATAAGCGATACGATATGAAGCAATAACGTTAATATCGATATACAGTAGTTTGATACGAGCGCATCTGAAAATATTCTAGGGAGGACACAGACTGAACTGTTGCGGAGAAAGTGCATAATACAATTAGTTCTAAACATTTGACAAGCTTTATATGAAGGGCTTTAAAAAAAACTTGTACGATATAATAGCCTATAGTTTATAGTTTGAGTTTAAAGCGGCTCTGACAGAAAGGCTGCGTGTGCCGCTGACAGAGACGCGTTGTTTAATGTGTTTGAGACGTGCTGTTTTCCTTAACGCATAACGTACATTTCACAGGTATATTCTCCATCTGTAAATGTTATAAAGCCATATAAATATTTCCATTTTGCTGTCAGAAGTGCGTGAGCTTTTGCTTTGCGATTCTCCGCTAAACTTCGCAGACTTCATTTAGAACGAGCGCAATAACTCTGACTAAAATATACATTTTGCTGAAATATTTGTAGTTGGACAATAAATGTGACGTGTGTAGAATTTTAAACCTACAAGTAAGTGTATTTGTGTGATAGCACTAACTGTAAAGTGTAATGGGGTAATCAAAATAGCCTTTTTACTCAGTCCGTGCTTTCATTTTCATTTTTAGTTTAGTAAATTTAACTTCTGCTTTAAAAGCATTATTTTTGTTTTTAGATCGCAATGTTACAATGTTAGAATATAATGTGATTTTAACCCTTTTTGCACATAATATAGGGCCTACATGCTTACATTCACTTTATTTGTTTAATCCAAATACAAAATACCGAGATATATACCGTATACCGCACATTAGCCAAAAAATACTGAGACATGAATGTTTGCTCATATCGCCCATCCCTACTGGAGAGACACCATTTTTCAAACATTACTCTTTTCTCTCTCTAGCAAATTCCACATGCGTCTGTCTCTCTGACTTTGCATGCACTCGAAACTCTTGGTGATATGCCTCAGGGACCAGTTCATATGCTCTGAGAACAGCGGCTTTAAGGACCTCATAATCGAGAGACTGCTCAATTGGTAACGACGCACAAATCTCTTGAGCTTTACCTGCCAAACTACATTGCAGTAATAACACCCACATATCATTCGGCCATTTAAGCTTACCTGCGACGCGCTCAAAAGCAACAAAGTATGCATCAACCTCAGACTCGCGAAAGGGAGGCACAAGCTTGATGTATTTACTGACATCAAATTCCTGAGCATCCCTTACATTTGAGATTACGGGTGCAGGAGGAGAAGACGCGGGGGAAGAAACAGAGGGAGGTCTGGAGCGCGGAGCGTGAATGGGTTTCCTGCTCATCTCCCCCGACCGTAATGCTAAAGTTTAACCTCTCTATCCGTTTCTGCCTCTACCACTCGAGTTTTAAACGTAAACTTTCATTCTCCTGCTTTTTAACTTCAAGGTTTAAGTCTTTTAAACTAATTTACACCAGAAGCAACCTCTTCAGCCAGGTTCTGTCGTAACTGCAGGTTGTTCCTCAACTTCTGGTAAAATGCCATCGCACACAAGCTGTTCAAACAGAGAATCCTTAATTACTTGCTTTTCTCTTATTTTGCTATTTCTATATTAACATGAAAAATTACGCACAGTCAGTTCATCTGTTCTCATCATAAATAAAAATCCATAAACCCATATGCTTGTCCTGTAGGTTCATTATTAAAAATGAAAATGAGAACAAAAATAGAAGCAATTAAATGTGTTATAACTAAAATATCAAAATTAAAATGACAGGTAATAGTAGATTATGACGGAATTTAAATGTTAAAGTCTAACGCAACCTCTGATTCTAACTAATGATAATTAACTGCACAATTACTAGAAATGTGTACCTTGGATATTATACAATATGCATACATACAATTTATTTTGGAAAAATTTATTTTTTCAAGACTTTCCAACTCTGGCTTTGGACCAATTCTGTAGAAGAATAATTTATTTTAGTCCAGACCTCCGCAGGGAAGAGAACTTTAATTGAATACCCCTGAATTGTATCATAAAGAAAGACATTATTTATATGGTTTTGTAATATCTGTCACATTTCCTTATGTGTCTTGGTAGATCAGGTAGATCTCTTATCATAGAATTGCATTACAGATCAACTGTTATGTATAATGTAATGAATAAAACCTAAGTAACAGGCTGGATGTACATTAACCTTACAAAGCATATCATAGAAGATCATATAGAAGTCTCGAGCTTCGTAATTAGTTCAATTCAAGAGGATTTTTAATGAGATTTTAGCAAGCCATTAAATCACTCAAGACTTCAGCAATAAAGACTTGTGAACATCGCTGTGTGGTTCCTCCACTGCATGGATCTTCATGTGTATCTTCAGGTGACTTTTAAAAGAGAAACTCTTTCCGCACTGATCACACGTGTGCAGCTTCTCTCCAGTGTGGATCTTCTCATGTGCTTTCAGAGATCCTGACCGACTGAATGTCTTGTCACAGTGTGAACACTTGTGAGTTTTCTCTCCAGTGTGAACTCTCTGGTGCAGTTTTAACTGTCTCGCTGTAGTAAAAGTCTTCCCACACTCAATGCACAAGTACTCTCTCACACCAGTGTGAGTTTTCTGATGTTTATGTAAACTTTGAATCTGTGAAAAACTCTTCCCACATTCAGAACATGAATGTGACTTCTCCTTTGTATGAACTGTCAGGTGTTTCTTCAGGTTTGATAACCGACTAAATGTCTTGCCGCACTGATCACACTTGAACGGCTTCTCTCCGGTGTGGATCCTCATGTGTACTTTAAGGCTTGCTGATTGCGTGAAACTCTTCCCGCACTGATCACACGTGAACGGCTTCTCTCCAGTGTGGATCCTCATGTGTTCTTTAAGATAATCTTTGTATGTGAAACTCTTCCCACACTGTTCACACGTGTGTGGCTTTTCTCCAGTGTGAACTTTCTTGTGTTGTTTAAGGTGTGCTGATTGCGTGAAGCTCTTTCCACATTGGTCACACATGAACAGCTTCACTCCAGTATGAACACTCATGTGACCCTCAAGACTAACTTTGTGTGAGAATCTCTTTCCACACTGATTGCACATGAACGGCTTCACTCCAGTGTGGGTCATCATGTGAATATTAAGATTATGTTTGTATGTGAAACACTTCTCACACTGATCACATGTGAACAGCTTCACTCCAGTGTGGGTCCTCATGTGAATATTAAGATTATATTTGCCTCTGAAACTCTTCCCACATTGATCACACATGTGTGGCTTCTCTCCGGTGTGGATCCTCATGTGTTTTCTAAGATGTGCTGGTCGTGTAAAGCTCTTTCTACATTGGTCACACGTGAACGGTTTCTCTCCAGTGTGAACTCTCATGTGACGCCCAAGACTTTGTTTGTATGTGAAACTCTTCTCACACTGATCACATGTAAATGGCTTTTCTCCAGTGTGAATTTTCATGTGTTTGTTAAGTTGTCCTTTTTCTTTGAACTGATTTCCGCACTGATCACATGTGAACGGTTTCTCTCCAGTATGAACTCTCATGTGACGCTCAAGAATTGATTTGCATGGGAAGCTCTTTCCACACTGAGTGCAGGTGATAGATTTATTGGCTTCTATTTTCTTTAAAAATGTCTTTTTAGTCTTTGAGTGATCCAAAGGTTTTTCTCCAGGTTTGACATGATGCTCCTCCTCCACTTCACTCTGCACGCTCTCTTCCATCAGCTCTGAAATAAAATAAAAAAATCACTTTAAATAAACCACTATTAAATGAGCGAAATATGAAAGTGAGTCCTGATGTAATAGCAGAAACAAGACAGCTGCTGTGAAACATTATAATCATTCTGGTGTGCTTTTATGAATTAATTGCATGAATGAGGTACATTGACATGTCAGTTATTGAGATTTAAGGCACAAATTATATAAAAAAGGATAAGCGTACTGACTGCAGAGGCGGCAAGAGCTCGTAAGTGTTTTTGCTTAATACAATTTTTCTGTCTGTTAGAGTAAATACAGTGAGGAAAATAAGTATTTGAACACCCTGCTATTTTGCAAGTTCTCCCACTTAGAAATCATGGAAGGGTCTGAAATTGTCATCGTAGGTGCATGTCCACTGTGAGAGACATAATCTAAAAAAAAAAATCCAGAAATCACAATGTATGATTTTTTAACTATTTATTTGTATGATACAGCTTCAAATAAGTATTTGAACACCTGTCTATCAGCTAGAATTCTGACCCTCAAAGACCTGTTAGTCTGCCTTTAAAATGTCCACCTCCACTCCATTTATTATCCTAAATTAGATGCACCTGTTTGAGGTCGTTAGCTGCATAAAGACACCTGTCCACCCCATACAATCAGTAAGAATCCAACTACTAACATGGCCAAGACCAAAGAGCTGTCCAAAGACACTAGAGACAAAATTGTACTCCTCCACAAGGCTGGAAAGGGCTACGGGAAATTGCCAAGCAGCTTGGTGAAAAAGGTCCACTGTTGGAGCAATCATTAGAAAATGGAAGAAGCTAAACATGACTGTCAGTCTCCCTCGGACTGGGGCTCCATGCAAGATCTCACCTCGTGGGGTCTCAATGATCCTAAGAAAGGTGAGAAATCAGCCCAGAACTACACGGGAGGAGCTGGTCAATGACCTGAAAAGAGCTGGGACCACCGTTTCCAAGGTTACTGTTGGTAATACACTAAGATGTCATGGTTTGAAATCATGCATGGCACGGAAGGTTCCCCTGCTTAAACCAGGCCTGACTTAAGTTTGCCAATGACCATTTGGATGATCCAGAGGAGTCATGGGAGAAAGTCATGTGGTCAGATGAGACCAAAATAGAACTTTTGGTCATAATTCCACTAAACGTGTTTGGAGGAAGAAGAATGATGAGTACCATCCCAAGAACACCATCCCTACTGTGAAGCATGGGGTGGTAGCATCATGCTTTGGGGTGTTTTTCTGCACATGGGACAGGGCGACTGCACTGTATTAAGGAGAGGATGACCGGGGCCATGTATTGCGAGATTTTGGGGAACAACCTCCTTCCCTCAGTTAGAGCATTGAAGATGGGTCGAGGCTGGGTCTTCCAACATGACAATGACCAAGCACACAGCCAGGATAACCAAGGAGTGGCTCTGTAAGAAGCATATCAAGGTTCTGGCGTGGCCTAGCCAGTCTCCAGACCTAAACCCAATAGAGAATCTTTGGAGGAGCTCAAACTCTGTGTTTCTCAGCGACAGGCCAGAAACCTGACTGATCTAGAGAAGATCTGTGTGGAGGTGGGCCAAAATCCCTCCTGCAGTGTGTGCAAACCTGGTGAAAAACTACAGGAAACGTTTGACCTCTGTAATTGCAAACAAAGGCTACTGTACCAAATATTAACATTGATTTTCTCAGGTGTTCAAATACTTATTTGCAGCTGTATCATACAAATAAATAGTTAAAAATCATACATTGTGATTTCTGGATTTTTTTTAGATTATGTCTCTCACAGTGGACATGCACCTACGATGACAATTTCAGACCCCTCCATGATTTCTAAGTGGGAGAACTTGCAAAATAGCAGGGTGTTCAAATACTTATTTTCCTCACTGTATCTGCTAGTTGTGAGAAGTGTTTCGTTTACTGCTTGTTTTATTGGAAACGTTTGGGCTAATTGTGCTTGTTGTTGCCGTTGGCTGTAATTACAAATGACAAAAAGCCTGTTTGCTACCTGTTAAATTGCGATTAAGCTCTGGCAAACTGAACCGCACTTAGTTTCAATTTGAAGCCATTCACGTGCTATAGGCTTTACTCAACCTACACTCCCCTATACAATTATTATTCATTGGAATCTCATGCTATCACTGTAAAAGCTCCGGTAAAACTCCATGTTGTAGCCATTTATCGCCCTCCTGGCCAACTGGGCACCTTCCTAGAAGAGCTGGATGGCCTGTTGTCCTCATTCCCCAAGAATGATAGTCCACTTATAGTCTTTGGTGACTTCAATATTCATTTGACTCCTGGCATCATTTGACTTAAAACACCTTACCACCACAAGCACTCACAAATCTGGCAGCCAACTGGACATAATTTACACACGCAGCTGTGTTGCAGACAACATTTTGGTAAAACACCTACACACCTCTGACCACTACTTGATTACATTTAACCTACATCTTGCTACCTCCGAGCCACCAACACGTCTACCAGTTACCTTTAGACGAAACCTTCGTTCCCTTTCACCCTCACATCTTTCCTCTGTAGTGTCCTCCTCTCTTCCCTCACCTACCCATTTCTCATCTCTGGATGTGAACACTGCAACTGACACTTTGTGCTCCACTTTAACTTCTTGTTTAGACAATATACTGTATGTCCTCTCTCCTCCAGGTCAGCTCGTGCTGCCCCTTCTAAACCCTGGTTATCTGATGTTCTTCGTGAACATCGCTCCAAACTCAGGGCAGCTGAGAGAAAATGGCACAAATCAAAAGATCCGTCAGACCGGAGTATCCATCAGTCTCCTGCTTTCATCTTTCTCTGCTGAAGTCCACACTGCCAAGGCTTCATACTTCCACAACAAGATCAACAGCGCATCTGACACACGCAATCTCTTCAAAACATTCAGCTTGCTCCTCTGCTTTTGACTTTAGGCTCTGGTAACCCCACTGCTCAAAAAACCTACATTAAACACTTCACTTACAGATAGCTACAGACCTGTCTCTCTCCTTCCATTCATAGTGAAAACGCTTGAATGAGTTGTTTTCAACCAGTTATTATCACTTCTGTCAAAGAATAACCTACTGGACGCTAAGCTATCAGGTTTCAGATGTGGACATTCAACTGAGACTGTGCTACTCTCAGTCACTGAAACCTTGCGGATTGCTAAAGTTGATTCCAAGTCACCAGTTCTCATTCTGTTGGATCTATCTGCTGCTTTTGACACTGTTAATCATCAGATCCTCCTATCCACCCTCTCATCACTGGGCATCACAGGGATTCCACTTCGCTGGTTTGAATCCTATCTCAATGGTAGGTCTTTCAGGGTGGCCTGGGGAGGGGAGGTATCCAAAGCACATCAACTGGTCACTGGGGTTCCTCAAGGATCAGTTCTTGGACCCCTCCTCTTCTCCACATCTTCAACGAACCCAAAAGGGCCCATGTCACACCTCTCTTTATCTCCGTGCACTGGCTCCCGGTTGCAGCTTGCATCAAGTTCAAGACACTGATGCTTGCATATAGAACAGCCACTGGCTCAGCACCCTCCTACTTCCACTCACTTATGACAATCTACATCCCCTCCAGAACGCTGAGATCTGCGAGTGAATGACGCCTCGTGGTGCCATCACAGAGAGGCACAAAATCACTTTCCAGAATGTTTTCATTCACCGTTCCTGGCTGGTGGAATGATCTTCCCACCCCTATCCAGACTGCTGAATCCCTGACAATTTTCAAGCGACACTTGAAAACTCATCTCTTCCGTCATCACTTGACTTCATCTTAAAAAACAAAAAAACTTTACTCTCTTTCCTTAACTTTGCTCTTTTTCTTTATCCTCTCCCTGTCTAGCTAGCATTTGCTCGGAACAATGCCTGGAACTTTGTATTACAAGCACTTCATGTGTCTGTTTGCCTCTTTATAATGTATCGCTTATTGTATTCCACAATTGTAAGTCGCTTTGGATAAAAGCGTCTGCTAAATTAATCAATGTAAATTAAATTTTGTTGTAGTGAGTACTATCAATCATCTAATGTTAAGTTAAAGGGACCAAACAGATCTCGCCCCCCATTTACTTCCACAGTAGGAAAAATTGTATGAAAAATAAATACTATGGTAGTCAATGGAGGGGCGTTATCTGTTTAGCTTCCAAATATCTTCCTTAAGTGTTCAGCAGAATAAAGACATTTATACAGGTTTGGTGCAACCTGAGGGTGAGGGATGACAAAATTTTCATTTTTGGGTGAACTATCCCTTTAAATTATTCTTGACAGACCCTGACAGTCTGGAAAGTCCATTTACTTCATATGTTGCTTATTGCTTAAAAAATATAACAAAAAACACAATGTTGTATCCAACATACTAAATATGTGTTGAAAAACCATTTCATAATTTAACACTTTATCTAAATGTGATGAAGTGCTTGAATCTTTCTAACATGAATGTTCTTCAGCATCATGAATGAAGAATAGACACCAACCTGTTTGTTCTTCAGTGTGTTTGATTCTGCAGGGCTCTGGATCGCTCATCTTCTCTCTGTCCTCTTTAATAAACTCAGTCTTTGATCAGATTTCAGCTCTTCCTGATGCTCTGACGCTCGTCTTCACTTCTGAACTGATGGGAATCTTCCAGCATTTATTGCTGAACTGCAGTGGGAGGAGCTTCACTGATGATGAGTTCCAGTGTGGGAGGAGCTTCACTGATGATGAATTCCAGTGTGGGAGGAGCTTCACTGATGATGAGTTCCAGTGTGGGAGGAGCTGATCTGCCAAAATCAAAAATATATCACTTATTGAGTTTGTTTTTATAAGGTCAAAGACCAGATGTCAAATTTTAGTGTCTGCAACAAATGAAATTGACCGAAGTGATATATTTAAAAAAAAGAGATCGATCATAATTTTATTAGGCTATTTTAAATGATTACAAAGTTCTTGCTGACAAATGGGTAAAAGCTAGTGTTTTGAAGGATAGTATCAAAGTATAGAGATTTAAATGGACAATTAATGAGTATTTTTGGGCTGCACTATGATCCTTAAACATGTCATCAAATGATTCTTGTTCTAAATATGCCTGAAAAGTAAATTTTTTTTTGCTTTATAAACCCATTTTTGTTTTCACCATGGGTGACAGAAACAGAGTAGAAAACTTTGGGAGGACTTCCGGTTTGGTAATGCGGAGGTGAGATGCATTCATTCATTACATGTAATCTTTTCAGAATACACCTTATTTTATCAGCACATCAAAGTCGTTACATCTATCTTTCTATTTTTAAAAACCCATGCCTTCAGAATTTTGAATTAAAATGAGCAAGCCTACGAGAACAGGTGGCAAACAACAGACTCAAACTCAACATGCTCAGGCCTGTCAAGAAAGCAGCAAAATGGCAGATAACAAACCCGCATCCTCTCTTCGCAGCTTAAGAGCGAATCTCTTGTTAAAGAGCTTGAAAAATTCAGAAAAGACATGACTGGGGAATTTTGTTGCACTTCTTAATAGCTCTCTGGAACCAATCCGGTCTTCAACTGAATCGTTTGGTGCGACCCTAACAAAACAGGCAGCCACGATCAGTGAGATGGAAGCGGGGCTTTCAGACCACAGCGACCGAATAACTCAGCTCGAGCACGATGTAAACGCTCTCAAGTCAAAATTGTCAAGCATGGAAAAAGAAAACACGGCTCTTAAAATTAACATAGAAGATCTTATATCTCGCTTGAAGCGCCAAAATATTCGAATTGTAGGTTTATCGGAAGGCACTGACTAACCTGCTCTCTGATACAACATCTCTTTTGATACAACATTTGATTAATCAATGCATGCTGATGAACTTTTATCATAGTTTATAGTTATACGGTAACGAAAGTGTAAAACATTCTACCCGTTCTTTTTCATCAGTATTATTTGTCATTTAAATTTTGTGAGCAGCAGTTCTTTTTTTCACTTTCAAATTCGCGATCTAGTTGTCACGTTTTACAAGAAAAGATAATTGCCTGTTTTGCTTATATCTATACACCTTTCACTTTTTAAGACTAAAACAAAAGATGGATTCATTGTTATTCTTAATTAAAAAGCACAACAACAATAAACAGTACGTTACAATGACAAACTAGCTTACATAACATTTATTAAAAACGAATAAGACGTGGCATGGCATAGGACACATTACATGCTGTATTATATACCGACTAATAAATTACAGCATGTTTAGCAAACACTGAGTAATCAAACAATAATAATAATATAAAAAAAATTAAGGAAAGCCTTCATAGCGTAACGTGAGGTAAACAGCAAAGATAAAAAGCTTTTCAAAACGAAAACAAAAAGAAAATTAAAACTAAACTGGCTGTCGCTGACAGAACTTGTTTTTTCTACAAGAATACCAACATGTTCACCTTCTCTGGTTTAAGAAGCGGTCTATTACTTTAGTTTGAAAACCAAATCCTCCCATTGCGCGCACCTTGGCGTTCGTGCTGACGCGGCGAGTATAAAGCAGGCTCTACTGAAGCGCTCGCACTGAAAGCGCCTCTCTTCACGTGATCAGTGTAATCTGACTCCTGCTACAATGTGCTCAGTGTTGCCAACTTAGCAATTTTGTTGCTAAATTTAACAACTTTTCAGACTACCCTAGCAACTTTTTCTTCCAAAAGCACCTAGCAACAAATTTAGCAATTTTTGAAATTTATTTGGCAACTTTTAATAAGGTGACTCAGACAATAAAAAGACACACATTTTACATCCAAATTACACAAAAAGAAAACCAAAGATGCCTAGCAGTACACACATCACGTGAATTGAGTTAGCTGCTATTTGCAATTCTTCAATTTAATAATAATAATAATAACTGAATAATTGTTCATTTATGATACACTTTGTTAGTAGCTTGTACTTGTGATTGTTGATCAGTTAGTACGCTGTAAGAAAAATGGAAAAGATAGGCTACTAGTAATTTTCCAGAACATTATCCATTGTAACCCTGTAACCCGAAAACACAATGCGTAATTTAAAATGCAGGTAAAAAAACAATACGGAAAATTATTTCATATTAACATAGTAGATTGTGCCCTATTTTTTTTTTTTTACAGACTTTTCTTGGAGTGTAGCATACTAACTACTAATACACTGCTTAAAGCATAATTGTTGAGAATGTGTAGTATTACTAGTTTACTAGGTATAAAAAAATAACTTAAATTGTAATCATTCAAAAATGTGTAAGTGTTCAATAATTCAATGTATTTTAAAATACAATTATTTGTATTTTAATATTATATTATGTATATTATTTTACAAACAAATCTAAATTAACATAAAATATATATTTTTGCTGAGATTCGATGCGAGTAAATTTTCCGCCGTGATTACGCAAAGACGTCATCGCGCAATGACATCACAACGTCATTTAGCAACAAATTGACCTTCTTTTAGCAACTTTCTCTGAAAATTAGTTGGCAACACTGAATGTGCTGCGGCTCTGCAGCGCGCGCTGTATGGAGCTGCGCAGACCATGCACTCGCACAAGTGCGACCACGTCAAATTTTTACTCGCACACTCTCAAAAAAAATGGTCGCAAAAGCCCTGTCGCTGATTATAAACCTAACAGACCACTCAGACCATTAAGATCGAGTCACTTAGAAATACCAAGGGTTTACACAAAACAAGAGGAGGCCGCTTTTAGCCGCCCGCAGCTGGAACCAGCTTCCAGAAGAGATCAGATGTGCTAAAACATTAGCCACTTTTAAATCCAGACTCAAAACTCATCTGTTTAGCTGTGCATTTATTTAACCATTGCAAAAAAGTAAATTTCTGGTTGAAGAAATCTTGATGCCAAAAACTCATCACCAAACACCAATGACTTGTACATATGGGTTCAGTCATTTTAGACACTTCCAAACGGTTGTAACAGAGATGGAAATACAATTTTTAAAAACACAAATTATGTTCCATGTTTGCCACAGTTTTGGAAGTGCCTTTTTCTGTTCTAAAGAAGGGGGTCCCAATACTTTTGCCCATATACATATGTTCAAGTCATAGGTGCTTGGTGAAGGTCTGCATTTAAAGTCACACCAGAGGTGTTCAGCTGGGATTAGGACTTGGCTTTCTGCAGACCAGTCAAGTTCTTCCACACTGACTCAGTCAATCATTTCTTTTTGAACCTTGTCTTATACACAGAGGCGTTGTCATGTTAGAATAGAAAAGGGTTCTGTCCAAACGGTTGCTTTAACATTAGAAGCACACAATTCCCTAAAATATCATTATATGCTTAAACATTAAGCTTTGTACTCATGGAAATTACTAAAGTAGTCAAACCTGTTCGTTAGATGGGGGTGACCCAATACTTTTGGCAATATAGTGTATATGGATAAAACTCCTGGAATGTTTTCATCAAAAACCTTAATTTCTTTTCGACTGAAGAAAGAAATACATAAACATCTTGGATGACATGGGGGTGAGAAAATTATAAGGACATTTTAATTTGAAAGTGAACTAATCCTTTAAAAGGACATCTTTGTACCTATTTTTTTTACCCAAATGGGTACATATTTGTACCTTAGCATAGTAATTCTTACCCTTAAGTTACTAATATGTAGGCCTACCTATAGGGGTAAAAAAGCAACAAAAGGGTACTGTTCCAGTGACAAGCTGTTGTACCCCAAAAAGGTGCAATTTTGGCCCCGTATTTCCTGTATATAGCCTATACATCCACAACCATTTCTGAAACCACAGACTACCCTATTATTTGTATGGCCATCACAGACAAGTCTAAATCCTTAGTCTGGGCCATTGAAAATAATGAAAGATTCTCTCTTGCACTGCGCCTTCACTTCCCTTTTCCCCTTTTTTTATTACCCGTCACCAGCAGGTCTACTGTTATGAAGAGAACCATGTCCACATTCAATTTGTTAGCATAGAATGTTATTTTTCTTAAAATGACTTATATTAAGTTAAATGGTAGATTTAACAAACATATACTTCATACAAATATACCAGTCAAAAGTTTTTGAACAGTAAGTGTTTTTTTTTTTATCAAGTTTTTTAAATAAGTCTCTTCTGCTCATCTGGGGTTTCCAAAACAAAGACATGTATAATGTTATAAAACACTTCTATTTTTGAGCAGCAAATCAACCAATTAGAAAGATTTCTGAAGATCATGTGACACTGAAGACTGGAGTAATGATGCTGAAAATACAGCTGCGCATCACAGAAATAAATTACATTTTGAAATATATTCAAACAGAAATCAGTTATTTTAAATAATGAAAATATTTCATAACACTACTGTTTTTGCTGTATTTTGGATCAAATAAACGCAGGCTTGGTGAGCAGAAGATACTTGTTAAAAAAAAAACAATAAAAATCTTACTGATCACATTACTTTTTACTGTAGTGTATTAAAACACATTTTCTAAAGTGCCTAAACGTCAATATGTTTGTTGAACAATTCTAAAACACTACTGAATTATTAGGCTGCCTCATGATGGATGTAGTGTACACAGTTTAAACAGCTCGGTTTCTCCATCACTGAATTCACGTTTATGATGAACTGAACTCACAAACATTACGTTAATATAGATAGCGCAATAATAAACAATTCATTTCCCATCGCTTGTAAAACTTTCGAGTTGATTGAACGGGGTTTAGAGATGCTTTAAACACAAACCTTTCTTCAGTCGAGTTTCCAAAAGATGCAGGAGCGCGGCGCGTACTTATGACGTCACATCACCGCGCCAAAATAAAAGTCCGAAACCTCAGTGTTCATAAAAGAGTAGTCGAGAAGTTCCCGGATGTCCTACTGCTTTAGCCCAGATTCTTGAGCGCTCATCCGATGGATCATTTTAATTTATTAAAGTTTATATGGGAATATTACATGACACGCTGATCCTTTAACAATGCATTGGCGCAAAAACGCACACCTTTTGGACAAATCTCTCAACACGATTTATCAACTGCCACAAATACTGCATAAACAAAATACTGATTTTGTGCACTTTATTTGCTGTACCAATAACATATTTTAAATTGGCCTTTGAACTTAGCTTTATTGCATGGCAAAAAAGAAAAAGCGTTACCTTGCCAAAGTACTGACAGAGTCCATTGATCTAATGGCGTTGATGAGCGCTCCAAATGCAAGCATGCAACGATCAGGCAGCAATTGAAAGCGCTCTGATCCAATGGCATACAGGCATCGTCAGACTGACAGTACTCTAGCCCAGCGATGTTGGAAATCCAGTGGGAGCGGCAGTCATATTTCAGGGTGACCATGCCACTCTTTATCACAACCCTGTTAAAATGTAGTGCCAGTACGTGCGCTCATTGGCGCCCCTTCAGCTGGTGGCGCTCTAGGCGACCGCCTAGCTCGCCTATGCCTAGAAACGGTACTGCTTGTAAGGATCAGACAGACAGACAATGATATCACTTAAATGTGAACCACGGCTAAAGTTACTCAAAACTATTTTAAGACATTAAAATAAAAACCAATCACTAACATGATGATTTGACTGCTGCCTTATAGGGGTGTAAAGGTACACAACAATGACGGTTCAGTACGTACCTCAGTTTTGAAGTCACAGTGCGGTACATATTCTGTACCGTAGGGGGAAGAAGACTAAAAGTGATCCAATTTTTTTAACAGTGGTTTATTGAACAAATTGTGCCTCTGTTTTTAAATAAATTAAATTATAATGAAGAATAAATTGAATTAAATATAGTTTTCTTAATTATACAAATATTGTAAACTATGAAGGTATCCCTTACTTGCAAATGACTACAATATTAAAGGTAACAATTATCAACAGAACCCAATGTATTATTATTTTTTTAGATCAAATCAGGTGTACCGTTACATCTTTTCTAGCTTACTATGTAAAGATGACAAAAATTAAGTAGCAGTATGGCAGACACAACATGATTTGTTTGACATGAAACGTTTGCTGAAAAACCTCTATAATGTCTTTAGAGTCGATTTTGATTTATCTTTAAGTCTAACCTCTGCGTGATCCACATTATCGGCAAGATTTATGGTCCTCCTTCCAAGACCAGCTTGCAAGAGCACTGCCTCATCCTTAGGGGTTTTGTCAGTATTTTCAGGTTGCAGACAGAAGTGCATTTCCATAAACTTAATCGCCGATACACGTGGAATATCTGCTGACTTCCTTTTCCTTTTGCCTTCAGAATACATTGATGGGAAGCATCTTGAATGAAGCATAGACAGTTATTTATTAGTGAAAATCTAAATATCAAAGGACCAATTTTTTAATGATTATAAAACAATGTTGACCTGTTATGGATTAAGATAATTCAGCATAGCACATTCTATTCTTATTTTTTTATGAGCCGATACTGGAATGTTTATGAAGTCGATGAGTAATTGCATTAAAGAACCGGGACCTACATTTAGACTACAATAATTGTGGTTATAAGTTTAGCCAAAATCAAGCAGTCCTACTGTAACAGTCACTTACCTTTGCATCTCCTGCTGCACTGTGGCTGGTCTCACAGGTCTGTTGTTGGTAGGCCCTGTAACAGTAGGCTGAGCAGAGCTGTGTTGAGGTGTGTGAGGTCTTTCCCTTTCATTTCTTATGCAGTTCATAATCACTCGAACTGCTGACTCAATGTTTGTGTTCTGTTCATTTTGAGAGAAATCAGGGTTACAATTAAATTAAAACACTCAACTATCTCTGAATATATCTCTGAGTCCTAAACCATGTAATTTCAATTGCTGAGCGTCTATGAGATCAAATAACAATCTTAATCTTACAGGTATCTAGGAATTGAGCAAAACTAACCAAGTAAACTAAGGTGGCTGAAAGCAAGTGTTTCCAAGTGATATGAATTGCTATTCCTACGCTATGTAAACAGGTTTTCATCCAACGTCAATGCAAATAGGTGTTCCATACTAAATAAAATCAGTTTCAAACCAGGGATGGGCAAACTTGGTCCTGGAAGGCCACTGTCCTGCAGAGTTTCACTCCAACGCTCATTAAACACACCTGAACCTGCTAATCAGGATTACTAGAAGGCTACAGGCAGGTGAGTTTTAGCAGAGTTGAGCTAAAGTCTGCAGAACAGTGGCCTCCAGGACCAAGTTTGCCCATCCCTGCTTCAAATCACCAAGAGGCTTCATAAAGATTAAGTAACCCTTTCTATGAGTAACTACAGCTTCCAATTTTGGGACTGCTTCCATGTGGGACCAGTGTTGGGTGTAAGCAGCTACTAAGTACTGTAATCTGATTACTGCAATTTAACTGTATTTCCCATAGAAAAGTAAAGTACGGTATTACTCTTAATTGTTCTGTAATGTATTTACAATTACTTCAATTACGCCGCCATTTCTAAAGTTTATATGCAAGGCTTCCGGGTCTCATTCGCTTCCAGGTGTTTTTACTGTACAAAACAGCTCGTTTTGCTGCTTGATATTGCAAACTGGTGTCTTACCACATTATTTGAATGTATTAACTTAGTTATGGACAAAGTGTGTTGTACAAACACTTTTACCATTTACTGCACGTTGTTGTTCTACTCGTTATTTCCTACAGCGGCTAATGAACCGGAAGTCCCGCACATTCACAGAAACTGCTTACTTATGCGTTGAAAAATAAGGTGGATATAAAACAACAGTAGATATTTAAGATAAAAATGAGCATCTAATGTTACAATACATGTTTTGTAATGTAACCTTGTCCTTTGCACACTTTAGTCAGTTCAATAATAATTTATGCAATTATTGTTTATTTGAAACAGTTAAAAGTGCAGTTTTGTGTCAATCCTTGTACTGTTAAACTAGTTGATGTTAATATGGGATTTAGAAAGTAATTAGTAATGTGAGTAATAATTACTAGGCAAATTACCTACTATAGATTGCCTGCTGTAAATTACCTTTAGTTTACTATAGTATTGCAATAAAAATGACTATTCATCAAAGAAAAAAAACATGGTACCCTTATTGGTTTTACTCACCTGCGAAGATGCACCCCGATCTGTCATTTTTCTATAAGGTAAAGCTTAACAAAATACAAGAAATAAATCATTATATTAGACCGTGTCATTTAATACAAGACGATTGAATATCAAACTTAACAGTGCAGGTAGGCTAACGTTAGCTTACCTTCGGTCACATATATACACCCCTTTTAGTCTTTGACTCATATATTAATCGAGACATTTAAGCATCTGTATCTGTCTCTTGTAGCCTAACACAACTGATGCTAATTCACAAATGTTTATTTCTAATTCTTTTTTTTGTTTGAAGACTTTATTGAATTTTTATTGTTGCAAATTGCATTTTTACATTTTATACCACCCCACCCACCATAATACGATCTTACCCAGCCCTAACAAAGCAATCCCCATTTAGTACACTATGACAACTGAAAAGTGAGAAAAATAAATACATCAATATACATATACACACATAACATAATTAAGATAACATAACAATGATAAAATAAGGGGTATACATATATATCTCCACTCAATCCACGTTCAAGATTTGTAAATCATTAAAGAATGTGATAAATTGTTGCCATTTCTCAAAAAAAGATTCCCCCCTACCTCTAATATTGTACTTAATTTTTTCAAGTTTTAAAAAAAAGACCAAATCTTTGAGCCAAACTGAAATAGAGGGGGGTTGAGGGGAGGTCCAAGACAACAGTATTCTGCGCCTAGCAAGAAGAGATGCAAAAGCTATGACATCAGCCTGTCTCCGGCTTAAAGGCTGACATCGAGAAGGAACACCAAAGATTGCAATCAAAGGGCAAACAATTAACTCGACCCCTAGGACATCAGAAAGTAATTTAAAGAAAGAATTCCAAAAGTTTTGCAACTTGGAACAAAATGCAAACATATGACTAAGGTTACATGGTGAAAGTTTACATTTATCACACAAATCTGAAACATTGGGATATATTTTAGAAAGTTTTGCCTTCGAAAGATGAGCTCTGTGAATCGTTTTAAATTGTATAAAGCCAAGTCTAGCACATGAGGTGGTAGTACGTACATTGTCTAATACTCTACTCCAGTAATCATCCTCAAACTCGAGGTCAAGTTCGTCTTCCCAAGCCCTGATTATTTTAATGTTGTGAGAATTATCATTTGACAAGATAATTGCATATATCTTAGAAATAATCCCACCCATATGAAGATTCAATTTAAATGCCTCCTCCCAAGGAGACTTTGTAGGCAGGGCAAGAAAC